>NC_091301.1:22283358-22300858 GCF_038502225.1 Cherax quadricarinatus | reverse complement strand
TATGATGCAGCAGTTATTTGGTTGATGTGCGCCTCAGGAAATGTGCTCGGTATTATACTCAGCAGAAGATCCTTTTCCTTGAGTGAGGTCTGTAGTCTTTGGCCTCCCTAGTCTGTACTCTGTCTGCGGTCTACTTTGACCTTCCCCAGTCTTAATGACTTTGCGCTTGGTAGGGTTAAACTCCAGGAGCCAGTTGTTGGACCAGGCTTACAGCTTGCCCAGATCCCTTTGTAGTTCTACTTGATCCTCATCCACTTGAATTCTCCGCATTAGCCTCACGTTGTCTGCAAACAGGGACACCTCTGAATCTATCGTTCCGTCAAATCATTCCCATATACCATAAACAGCATTGGCCCTAGGGCTGAACCTTGTGGAATCCTGCTCGTCACAGGCACCTACTCTGACACTTCCTCACCTACCATTACTGGTTGTTTCCCTCCTGTCAGTTATTATCTGACCCATTGCAGTGCCTTTCCTGTTAGTTCTGCCTGTTCCTCTAGCTTTTGCACTAATCTCTTGTGAGGAACTGTGTTGAAAGCCTTCTTACAATCCAAGAAAATACAGTCTACCCACCCTTTTCTCTCTCTTGCCCCTGCCTTATTTCTGTCACCTTGTTGTAAAACTCCAGTAGGAGAGTGACACACGATTTCCCCTCCCTGAAACCATGCTAATTATCATATATCAGTTCATTCTTTTCTAGGTATTCCACCAGTCTATTCCTGACAAGCTTCTCCATGACTTTGCATACTGTATATGTCAGTGACACTGGTCTGTAGTTAAATGCTGCCTACCTGTCTTCTTTCTTAAAGACTGGGACTACCTTTACTGTCTTCCACACCTCAGGTAATTGCCCTGTTTTGATACATGTTTTAAAGATTGTTGTCAGTCACACACACAGCGCCTCTGCTCCCTCTCTCATGGAGAGATCGTGTCTGATCCCACTACCTTTGATGTATCTAATTCACTCAGCAGCCTCTTTACTTTCTCCTCGGTTGTGTGTAGTATGTCCAGCACTTGTTGGTGTACTCTATCAATCCAGTTTACTGCAGTCCAGTCTGTCTTCAATGATAATATTTCTTTAAATGTCATGTTTAGCTCTTCACATTCTTCTTTGTTGTTTCTTGTGATCTCCCCTCCTTCTTTCCTCAGCCTGATTACCTGATCCTTGACTGTTGTTTTCCCTCCTGATGTGGCTGTACAGTAGTTATGGGTCAGATTCGGCTTTCGATGCTATGTAATTCTGATATTCCTGTTGGACCTCTTTATCCATGCACATTCATTTCTGACTCTTTGGCTAATCTCCTTGTTTTCCTATTTTCCTGGGTCCTTTGTCTTCTGTACTTTTTCCATTCTCTAGTGCACTTAGTTTTGGCCTCTCTACACAGTTGAGCGAACTAAGGACGCGTTCTGGTCTTCCCATTGATTCTATTTCCCTTAGGTGTGAACCTCTCCTCAACCTCTTTGCATTTTGTGGTCACGTATTTCATAATTTATTTTACTGTTTTCCCACCAGTTCTCTTTCCCATTGTACCTCATGCAGGAAATTCCGTATACCTGTGTAGTCCTCTCTTTTATAGTTTGGATTGTCCCATCCTACTCGCGCTGCTTCCTTCTTTACTTTTAGCTCTACAATGCACTTGAAGCTCATGACCACGTGATCACTAGCTCCGAGTTTTTTTTTTTAAACGTGATGTCCCCAATGTCTGAACTACTCAAGGTGAATATTAGGTCCAGCCTTGCTGATTCATCCTCCTATCTCTCTCTGGTAGTGTTCCTAGCATGTTGGTGCATAAGGTTTTCCAGTACCACCACCATCAACTGGTCCCTCCACGTTTCTGGTCCCCCTTGTGGCTCCAGGTTTTTCCAGTCAGTCTTCTTGTGATTGAAATCATCCACAACTAGTAACTTTGCCTTGCCCATGTGGGTCTTTCTGGCAACCTCAGCTACTGCATTAACATCTGCTCAGTTGTTCTCATCGTACTCTTGTTTTGGTCTCCTGGTATTCAGTGGAGGGTTGTACATCACTGCAATCGCCACCTTGGGACCCCTAGTCTGAAGTGTTCCTACTATGTAGTCCTTTGCATCCCATCTGTCCACTTCTTCCAACTCCTCAAAACTCCACTGGTTTTTGATGAGCAGTGCAACTCCTCCTCCTCCTCCTTTGTTCATTCTATCTTTCTCCATGATCTGATCTGCAGTTAGAAAGATTGCACCTGTTATTATTCCTGTAACCTTGGTTTCCGTGAGTGTTATGATGTCTGGGAATGTCTCCATGATTCTTTCAGGCGGCATCGAGTACTGTCTTATATCCATTGGCGTCCTTCAATCTTGTCCCCCCAGGATGTGACCCACAACAGTCGACTAACACCCGGGTACGTACTTACCGCTAGATGAACAGGGACAGTAGGTGTAAGGAAACATGATCAACGTTTCCACCCGTGACGGTGATTGAACCACGAAAACTCAGTGTGCGAGGAGAGAGGATTGCCAACCGAGCCACGGAACACGAGCTTAGACTGCAGACATACCATAATAAAATAAGCATCTGGTTGATCAGTACTTATTTCTTATTAAAATACCGAAAATAATATGGTGGATATGGTACAAACTGTGCTACCGGTACGTTAAAGCTATGCAACTTTATTTATTTAAACTCTTCACGAAATTTCAATAGGGCAATTTACTGTCATCTTTGTACATTATTTAATACTTGTAGGATGGCTGGTAGTAACGATGAGCAAGAGAGATTCTTAACCCTCGCTACCCTTACCTCGGTTATCTGGACAAAATAAAGTGACAGCTGGATTTCATTTTAGTTTTCTTTAGGAAATAACCTTGATGTGGAATGCAAGTTGTGTTTATCATTCCCCGTGTTGCTTGTACCCAATTCTCCAGTATTCTCTTTTCACTGTCCCACCTCTACCCATCTCCAGCCTCTATTCTTAACCCACTGTGCCACCTCTTTCCTCTACCCACAACCTCTCTCCCTATCACTAACTGCTTCCCCTCCCATCGAATGGCTGCCTCTATTTCTCCCTTTTACGAACTCATTTGCCCTTTCCCTATAATCCCATGTCGAACCCCTTCCCTCCAACTACTACCTTACCTTTTCCCCTCCCCTACCTACGAATCCCCTCTGCTCCACCTACCGTTAATCCCTCCTCACAACCCATCACCTCCTACCCGCCCCAGCACCCACCGCCCCGCCCCCGCCTTTCCACCTCCTCGAGTCCAGCTTACACACAACAACTGGCTCACTACTTAACCAGGACCTTGCTGCCACTCCGACCACCTTCGCCCTCACCAATATCTCCCGTTATTGATCTGGGATTCTTTGTATTTTTTGCTGGTTGTAAAGGAGAGAAGAGGGAGATTAGTCTAATTTGTGACGGGTTCAGAGCGGCGGCAGGAGAGGAGTGAGGGCTGGTGTAGGGTTGCCAAGGAAAAGTGGAAGAGAAAGAAAATAAAGAGGAGAGCTCCACTCTACCCTCTCTTGCAACGGACCCTTTACTTGACCACCGATGCATATACGAGATTCTCTCAGATTACACTCGAGCCTCGCATTAACAAACACTCACTCGGCTAGTGTAACACTTGAACTACTTTGCTATTCATGGTTGTGCATCTATAATACAGAGACATGCTGATATTGCCTCCCACGGTGAGCAGCCAAAGAAGAGGCAACAAGAAAGTTGGCTGCTGAAGGAACGAGAGAGAGAAAGGAAGAGATTAGAGCTGGTGGAGTGTACGGCTGGGGTGAGGTGGGGCGAGGTAGCCAGTTGTTGCTCCTCTTGTGTTTCCTGATAGTAATTAAATTCGGTTCTTCGTCCTTCGGAAAGATAAGCGAAATAAGGAAGGGTATCTTCTTACAGCTCAAGCGGAGCGTTGCTATCCGGAATGATAGGGAGCCACTGCATCTGTTGCAGTAATGTTTTGGAGTCAGTGAGCGAATAAACTGGGAACCATTCACCATCATGAAACGTCTACATCACTTGTTAGTGAGGAAGAGCCAGACGCCTTTGACTAGCTCTGTGCTACCACTTCGTATATATCCTCTTCCTCCTGGAAGTAATCCTCGAGATAAGATCAATTAGATTCTTGAAGTGTAACCGGAACACAAGCGTCTCTCTCTCTGCTTCACCGCGATGATCGTCCTTTCATTATCACTGCCCTTTAAGGCTGCTATCTGGACCAATTCCCACTGATGAGTAGAAACAATACAGCAACCAACCTCCAGCGGCCAGTTACCCCTCCAAAGGGCCTGAGACGGCTTATCCCAGCCTGAAGGAGAGGGTGTACGAGGAAGCAAGATGGAGGCCTCTGGAAATCAGTGTTCACAGTAAGTGGCTGGAACAAAGACACCATTCAGGCTGCTGTTTAATAAGCAGACTCAGTTGTGCCTGTTCAAGTCAACACTTCTTTGGCATTGATGCAGTTTCTGGAGCAGCTGCTGCTATTGTTACAGAGCCCTGCACTGCTGCTTCTGCTGTTACAGAGGCCAGCATTGCTGCTGCTGCTGTTAGAACCTTGTATATGATGACTAACAAGGTGTATAAATCCGGGGTAGAAGGAAGGATGGGTAGAGGTCGACTCAGGAAAGAGGTTTCATGTGAAGGAAGGTTTTGTGCAATGGCTTGAGCATCTAACAGGCGTGATTTTTGGAGTTTGAGGTGCTGTTGGAAAAAAATGTGAAAATGAATGCTACAGTCCAAGTGATTATACAAGACCAGTGTGGTATGGATGGTAAAGCACTGCATACCTTGTTCCATGGGTCGTAGCGAGTCTCCTTCGGCCAGAGATCAGTGTTTGTGAATATTTCGCCTGTTTTTAAAAATTGAGATATATATATATATATATATATATATATATATATATATATATATATATATATATATATATATATATATCCTGCCGAATAGATATATGCAATGTCAGAAATAAACATCTTCTGGCCAACTTTAAACTTTTAGCGGTGATGTATTTTCCTGTAAGGAAACAATATTTTCATGTTAAGTTGTGTAAGTTATCATGTGTTAGTTTGTTAGTCAAATTGGTTTGTTTGAACTGATTAATCTCTCTTCTGATCAGAAATAAGTCAGTGTTTGATCTTATTTGGTTATCTTTGATTAAATCAACTTAATGTTCTTTTATGTAACAGTAACATCCACATGGCTTAAGATGTTATGTACACTAAGCTTACTTAAAATTTACTTATTTACTTACTGTGGCCAGTCTTACTTGGAAAAAAAGTTTGGATTGATTTTGGCTTGTGTAGGTTCCAATTAGATTTTTTTTTTTTTTTTGGAAATTGGAAAAATTTAAATACTTTTTTTTCATGCGATAATTTCTGAGTGTGGTATCTGATAAGCTTAATGTGTTTGTGTATTTTACAATATTGGTCTTTTTGGTCTTTTTGAAAGTTTTGAATTAGATCTGGACTATGTTATGTCCTATTTTGCCATATTTTTTTATTGAAGAAATTTGGGTATTAGTTTCCCTGTGATGACTTGTAAATAAATCTCCCGATTCAATTCAAATCCTCGACCCTAATGTTTAACCGCATTATCAACTTACGCCGCACTCTGCACTATTCCAGTGGAGTGCACCGAGTTACAGGGGGCTGGGGTTATGGAATACGGGGATACCTTGATCGGACAGCGTAGCGACCTATTTGCATTTAGCTTATAAAGTCTGTGAAACCTTAATGTTGCAACAAATAGGGTTGGAGTTGATTTCGTCAATGGTATATGTTAGTGTCTGAGGACAGACGTGTGCTGTCTTAAAGACAACATGTTCACTCACAGGTTGAGAGCCACTGATAAATATATTCTCATCTCGGTGCAAATTATAAAATCTTCCACATCTGGCTTTTCTCCTCTTCCTCCTCCTCCTCCTCCTCCTCCTCTTCTTCTTCCTCCTCCTCTTCTTCTTCTTCTTCTTCCTTTTCTTCTTCTTCCTCCTCTTTTTCCTCCTTCTCCTCCTCCTCTTCTTCCTCCTCGTCCTCTTGTTCTTCCTCCTCCTCTTCTTCCTCTTCCTCCTCTTCTTCCTCCTCCTTCTCCTCTTCCTCCCTCTCCTTTTCCTCCTCCTCCTCCTCCTCTTCTTCTTACTCCTCCTCCTCTTCTTCTTCCTCCTCTTCTTCTTCCTCCTCTTCTTCTTCCTCCTCCTCTTTTGCCTCCTTCTCCTCGTCCTCTTCTTCTTCCTCCTCCTCTTCTTCCTCTTCCTCCTCTTCTTCCTCCTCCTCCTCCTCATCAAACAAGAAAAAAATATTCTCCGTGTGGCTCCTTCATGTCTTGCCTATTTGCTAACGGAAGGTAAAATTGTTGTGTGATAAGAGGCGGTGGGCAGCAGGAAGGTGATATTCACAGGGAGGAGCAACGAGGCATCAAAGGGAGACCCCAGAATGCATTGTAATATTTATACGGGCCAAGGGCGTTATGCATATATTAGCATAATGTTTAACTCTTTGTTGCCGCGGGTTAAAATGCACTTTAGCGGCGAAGGCATTGTTGCTGGAGGGAGAATTCGTGGGTTATTTCCAGGTGGCGCCGCTTCTGGTGCTGGTGGTGCTACTGGCGGTGCTGGTATTGCTGCTTGCTACTGCTGGTGGTGGTGCTGCTAATGGTGTTGTTGTTGTTGTTGTTGCTGCTGCTGCTGCTGCTGCTGCTTCTGGTGCTTTAGTTAATGATATTTCAAGTGCTATTGGTACTGAGGCTTCTGCTACTACTACTACGACAGTTTGAAGGCTGGTTAGGTCCTTAATGGCTAGCCAGGAAAATGGGGCGTGATGTAGATAAGAGAGGCTAGGAATGCAGAAAGCAGAGAGAGAGAGAGAGAGAGAGAGAGAGAGAGAGAGAGAGAGAGAGAGAGAGAGAAGTGGGGGAAGTCACTGTTAAGTAAAAAAGTGGAAACATCTCCGAAGGAAAAACCAAATGTGGAACAATCTGAGAATTGACAAAATGTGTGTCGGCTGACCCCCTAACCACTCCATCTCCCATCCTCCTCTCTCTTTCTCCTTTCCTTCCTTTCCACCCTCCTCTATGTCTGTTACTCCCCTCCTTCCTCCCCTCCTGCCTCTCCTTCCTCCCCTCCTGCCTCTCCTTCCTCCCCGCCTGCCTCTCCTTCCTCCCCTCCTGCCTCTCCTTCCTCCCCGCCTGCCTCTCCTTCCTCCCCTCCTGCCTCTCCTTACTCCCCTCCTGCCTCTCCTTCCTCCCCTCCTGCCTCTCCGTCCGCCCCGCCTGCCTCTCCTTCCTCCCCGCCTGCCTCTCCTTCCTCCCCTCCTGCCTCTCCTTCCTCCCCTCCTGCCTCTCCTTCCTCCCCTCCTGCCTCTCCTTCCTCCCCTCCTGCCTCTCCTTCCTCCCCTCCTGCCTCTCCTTCCTCCCCGCCTGCCTCTCCTTCCTCCCCTCCTGCCTCTCCTTCCTCCCCGCCTGCCTCTCCTTCCTCCCCTCCTGCCTCTCCTTCCTCCCCGCCTGCCTCTCCTTCCTCCCCGCCTGCCTCTCCTTCCTCCCCTCCTGCCTCTCCTTCCTCCCCTCCTGCCTCTCCGTCCTCCCCGCCTGCCTCTCCTTCCTCCCCTCCTGCCTCTCCTTCCTCCCCGCCTGCCTCTCCTTCCTCCCCGCCTGCCTCTCCTTCCTCCCCGCCTGCCTCTCCTTCCTCCCCGCCTGCCTCTCCTTCCTCCCCGCCTGCCTCTCCTTCCTCCCCTCCTGCCTCTCCTTCCTCCCCTCCTGCCTCTCCTTCCTCCCCTCCTGCCTCTCCTTCCTCCCCGCCTGCCTCTCCTTCCTCCCCGCCTGCCTCTCCTTCCTCCCCTCCTGCCTCTCCTTCCTCCCCGCCTGCCTCTCCTTCCTCCCCTCCTGCCTCTCCTTCCTCCCCTCCTGCCTCTCCTTCCTCCCCGCCTGCCTCTCCTTCCTCCCCGCCTGCCTCTCCTTCCTCCCCACCAGCCTCTCCTTCCTCCCCGCCTGCCTCTCCTTCCTCCCCTCCTGCCTCTCCTTCCTCCCCTCCTGCCTCTCCTTCCACCCCGCCTGCCTCTCCTTCCTCCCCTCCTGCCTCTCCTTCCTCCCCGCCTGCCTCTCCTTCCTCCCCGCCTGCCTCTCCTTCCTCCCCGCCTGCCTCTCCTTCCTCCCCTCCTGCCTCTCCTTCCTCCCCTCCTGCCTCTCCTTCCTCCCCGCCTGCCTCTCCTTCCTCCCCTCCTGCCTCTCCTTCCTCCCCTCCTGCCTCTCCTTCCTCCCCGCCAGCCTCTCCTTCCTCCCCGCCTGCCTCTCCTTCCTCCCCGCCTGCCTCTCCTTCCTCCCCGCCTGCCGCTCCGACCTCCCCTCCTGCCTCTCCTTCCTCCCCTCCTGCCTCTCCTTCCTCCCCGCCTGCCTCTCCTTCCTCCCCGCCTGCCTCTCCGTCCTCCCCGCCTGCCTCTCCTTCCTCCCCGCCTGCCTCTCCCTACAAAGTCTACTCTGCCGGACACAAACATGTAGATTCTGTAACATCCTCATTTCATGTTTTCTGTAATTGTAGGTCAATTTAGGCCAGTTAAACCTAATTTAGAATTGTATACCTGTAATATACCTGAAGGAGGTTTCTGGGGTCAACGCGCTCCCCCCCCGTCCCGGTTCTTCTAGATATTTAGATCGGGCAGAAATTAACACATCTTAATTCGTGCCAAAACTCGCGTCTTAGGGGAAAAATCTTTTACATAAAATTCGAAGCCTCGTGCAGGTCAGCCTCCATTACTCCATGTGCAGGAGTGACCCACGCGGGTTTAGTGCTTTACACAAATGTAATAATTATAATAGATTCATCCAGGTCTCAGACCTTATATATTGTATGATGCACTTTTGTTTTTTGGTAACCCAGGTTAATAACTTTAAGCCATTTAAAAAAAAATTACCAGTAAAATATTTTTTAAATTAATGTATAATGTGCGATGTCGCATTTCCAATTGCTTTATTATGAGCGAAAAAGTAATGATGATGATGATGATGATAATGATGAAAATGATAAGGATGACGATGATGATGATGATGATGATGATGATGATGCCTGAACAAGATCTTCCTGAACAAGATCTTCCTGAACAAGATCTCCCTGAACAAGATCTTCCTGAACAAGATCTTCCTGAACAAGATCTTCCTGAACAAGATCTTCCTGAACAAGATCTTCCTGAACAAGATCTCCCTGAACAAGATCTTCCTGAACAAGATCTCCCTGAACAAGATCTCCCTGAACAAGATCTCCCTGAACAAGATCTCCCTGAACAAGATCTCCCTGAACAAGATCTCTCTGAACAAGATCTCCCTGAACAAGATCTCCCTGAACAAGATCTCCCTGAACAAGATCTCCATGAACAAGATCTCCCTGAACAAGATCTCTCTGAACAAGATCTCTCTGAACAAGATCTCTCTGAACAAGATCTCTCTGAACAAGATCTCCCAGAACAAGATCTCCCTGAACAAGATCTCCCTGAACAAGATCTCTCTGAACAAGATCTCCCTGAACAAGATCTCCCTGAACAAGATCTCCCTCAACAAGATCTCTCTGAACAAGATTTCCCTGAACAAGATCTCCCTGAACAAGATCTCCATGAACAAGATCTCACTGAACAAGATATCCCTGAACAAGATCTCCCTGAGCAAGATCTCCCTGAACAAGATCTCTCTGAACAAGATCTCCCTGAACAAGATCTCTCTGAACAAGATCTCCCTGAAAAAGATCTCCCTGAACAAGATCTTCCTGAACAAGATCTCCCTGAACAAGATCTCCCTCAACAAGATCTCTCTGAACAAGATTTCCCTGAACAAGATCTCCCTGAACAAGATCTCCCTGAACAAGATCTCCCTGAACAAGATCTCACTGAACAAGATATCCCTGAACAAGATCTCCCTGAACAAGATCTCCCTGAACAAGATCTCCCTGAACAAGATCTCTCTGAACAAGATCTCCCTGAACAAGATCTCTCTGAACAAGATCTCCCTGAACAAGATCTCCCTGAACAAGATCTCCCTGAACAAGATCTCCCTGAACAAGATCTCCCTGAACAAGATCTCTCTTAACAAGATCTCCCTGAACAAGATCTCCCTGAACAAGATCTCTCTGAACAGGATCTCCCTGAACAAGATCTCCCTGAACAAGATCTCCCTGAACAAGGTCTCTCTGAACAAGATCTCCCTGAAGAAGATCTCCCTGAACAAGATCTCTCTGAACAAGATCTCCCGGAACAAGATCTCCCTGAACAAGATCTCTCTGAACAAGATCTCCCTCAACAAGATCTCCCTGAACAAGATCTCCCGGAACAAGATCTCCCTGAACAAGATCTCCCTGAACAAGATCTCCCTGAACAAGATCTCTCTTAACAATATCTCCCAGAACAAGATCTCCCTGAACAAGATCTCCCTGAACAAGATCTCTCTGCACAAGATCTCCCTGAACAAGATCTCCCTCAACAAGATCTCCCTCAACAAGATCTCTCTGAACAAGATCTCCTTGAACAAGATCTCCCTGAACAAGATCTCCCTGAACAAGATATCCCTGAACAAGATATCCCTGAACAAGATATCCCTTAACAAGATCTCCCTGAACAAGATCTCCCTGAACAAGATCTCTCTGAACAAGATCTCCCTGAACAAGATCTCCCTGAACAAGATCTCTCTGAACAAGATCTCCATGAACAAGATCTCCATGAACAAGATCTCCCTGAACAAGATCTCCCTGAACAAGATCTCCCTGAACAAGATCTCTCTTAACAAGATCTCCCTGAACAAGATCTTAATGAACAAGATCTCCCTGAACAAGATCTCTCTGAACAAGATCTCCCAGAACAAGATCTCCCTGAACAAGATCTCCCTGAACAAGATCTCTCTGAACAAGATCTCCCTGAACAAGATCTCCCTCAACAAGATCTCCCTCAACAAGATCTCTCTGAACAAGATTTCCCTGAACAAGATCTCCCTGAACAAGATCTCCCTGAACAAGATCTCCCTGAACAAGATCTCCCTGAACAACATCTCCCTGAACAAGATATCCCTGAACAAGATCTCCCTGAACAAGATCTCCCTGAACAAGATCACCCTGAACAAGATCTCTCTGAACAAGATCTCCCTGAACATGTTTTCCCTGAACGAGATCTCTCTGAACAAGATCTCCCTGAACAAGATCTCATTAAACAAGATCTCCCTGAACAAGATATCCGTGAACAAGATATCCGTGAACAAGATCTCCCTGAGCAAGATCTCCCTGAACAAGATCTCCCTGAGCAAGTTCCCTGAACAAGCTCTCCCCGAACAAGATCTCCCTGAACAAGATCTCCCTTAACAAGATCTCCTTGAACAAGTTCTCCCTGAACATGATCTCCCTCAACAATATCTCCCTCGACAAGATCTCCCTCAACAAGATATTCCTTAATAAGTTCTCCTTCAACAAGATCTTCAACAGAATCTCCCTGAACAAGATCTCCCTGAACAAGATCTCCCTGAACAAGATCTCCCTGAACAAGATCTCCCTGAACAAGATCTCCCTGAACAAGATCTCACTGAACAAGATATCCATGAACAAGATCTCCCTGAACAAGATCTCTCTGAACAAGATCTCCCTGAAGAAGATCTCTCTGAACAAGATCTCCCTGAACAAGATCTCTCGGAACAAGATCTCCCTGAACAAGATCTCCCTGAACAAGATCTCCCTGAACAAGATCTCTCTTAACAATATCTCCCAGAACAAGATCTCCCTGATCAAGATCTCCCTGAACAAGATCTCTCTGCACAAGATCTCCCTGAACAAGATCTCCCTCAACAAGATCTCCATCAACAAGATCTCTCTGAACAAGATCTCCCTGAACAAGATCTCCCTGAACAAGATCTCCCTGAACAAGATATCCCTGAACAAGATCTCCCTGAACAAGATATCCCTTAACAAGATCTCCCTGAACAAGATCTCCCTGAACAAGATCTCTCTGAACAAGATCTCCCTGAACAAGATCTCCCTGAACAAGATCTCTCTGAACAAGATCTCCCTGAACAAGATCTCCCTGAACAAGATCTCCCTGAACAAGATCTCCCTGAACAAGCTCTCTCAGAACAAGATCTCCCAGAACAAGATCTCACTGAACAAGATCTCCCTGATCAAGATCTCCCTGAACAAGATCTCTCTGCACAAGATCTCCCTGAACAAGATCTCCCTCAACAAGATCTCCATCAACAAGATCTCTCTGAACAAGATCTCCCTGAACAAGATCTCCCTGAAAAAAGATCTCCCTGAACAAGATCTCCCTCAACAAGATCTCTCTGAACAAGATTTCCCTGAACAACATCTCCCTGAACAAGATTTCCCTGAAGAAGATCTCACTGAACAAGATATCCCTGAACAAGATCTCCCTGAACAAGATCTCCCTGAACAAGATCTCCCTGAACAAGATCTCTCTGAACAAGATCTCCCTGAACATGTTCTCCCTGAACGAGATCTCTCTGAACAAGATCTCCCTGAACAAGATCTCATTAAACAAGATCTCTCTGAACAAGATATCCGTGAACAAGATATCCGTGAACAAGATCTCCCTGAGCAAGATCTCCCTGAACAAGATCTCCCTGAGCAAGTTCCCTGAACAAGATCTCCCTGAACAAGATCTCCCTGAACAAGATCTCCCTTAACAAGATCTCCTTGAACAAGTTCTCCCTGAACAAGTTCTCCCTCAACAATATCTCCCTCGACAAGATCTCCCTCAACAAGATATTCCTTAATAAGTTCTCCCTCAACAAGATCTTCAACAGGATCTCCCTGAACAAGATCTCCCTGAACAAGATCTCCCTGAGCAAGATCTCCCTGAATAAGTTCTCCCTGAACAAGATCTCACTGAACAAAATATCCCTGAACAAGATCTCCCTGAACAAGATCTCTCTGAACAAGATCTCCCTGAAGAAGATCTCTCTGAACAAGATCTCCCTGAACAAGATCTCCCTGAACAAGATCTCCCTGAACAAGATCTCCCTGAACAAGATCTCCCTGAACAAGATCTTCCTGAACAAGATCTCCCTGAACAAGATCTTCCTGAACAAGATCTTCCTGAACAAGATCTTCCTGAACAAGATCTCCCTGAACAAGATCTCCCTGAACAAGATCTCCCTGAACAAGATCTCCCTGAACAAGATCTCCCTGAACAAGATCTCCCTGAACAAGATCTCCCTGAACAAGATCTCTCTGAACAAGATCTCCCTGAACAAGATCTCCCTGAAGAAGATCTCCCTCAACAAGATCTCGCTGAACAAGATTTCCCTGAACAAGATCTCCCTGAACAAGATCTCCCTGAACAAGATCTCCCTGAACAAGATCTCACTGAACAAGATATCCCTGAACAAGATCTCCCTGAACAAGATCTCCCTGAACAAGATCTCCCTGAACAAGATCTCCCTGAAAAAGATCTCCCTGAACAAGATCTCTCTTAACAAGATCTCCCTGATCAAGATCTCCCTGAACAAGATCTCCCTCAACAAGATCTCCCTCAACAAGGTCTCTCTGAAAAAGATCTCCCTGAAGAAGATCTCCCGGAACAAGATCTCTCTGAACAAGATCTCCCGGAACAAGATCTCCCTGAACAAAATCTCTCTGAACAAGATCTCAATGAACAAGATCTCCCTGAACAAGACCTCCCGGAACAAGATCTCCCTGAACAAGATCTCCCTGAACAAGATCTCTCTGAACAAGATCTCTCTTAACAATATCTCCCAGAACAAGATCTCCCTGAACAAGATCTCCCTGAACAAGATCTCTCTGCACAAGACCTCCCTGAACAAGATCTCCCTCAACAAAATCTTCCTCAACAAGATCTCTCTGAACAAGATCTCCCTGAACAAGTTCTCCCTGAACAAGATCTCCCTGAACAAGATCTCCCTGAACAAGATCTCCCTGAACAAGATCTCCCTGAACAAGATCTCCCTGAACAAGATCTCACTGAACAAGATATCCCTGAACAAGATCTCCCTGAACAAGATCTCTCTGAACAAGATCTCCCTGAAGAAGATCTCTCTGAACAAGATCTCCCTGAACAAGATCTCCCGGAACAAGATCTCCCTGAACAAGATCTCCCTGAACAAGATCTCCCTGAACAAGATCTCTCTTAACAATATCTCCCAGAACAAGATCTCCCTGAACAAGATCTCCCGGAACAAGATCTCCCTGAACAAGATCTCCCTGAACAAGATCTCCCTGAACAAGATCTCACTGAACAAGATATCCCTGAACAAGATCTCCCTGAACAAGATCTCTCTGAACAAGATCTCCCTGAAGAAGATCTCTCTGAACAAGATCTCCCTGAAAAAGATCTCCCTGAACAAGATCTCCCTGAACAAGATCTCCCTGAACAAGATCTCCCTGAACAAGATCTCTCTTAACAAGATCTCCCTGAACAAGATCTCCCTGAACAAGATCTCTCGGAACAAGATCTCCCTGAACAAGATCTCCCTGAACAAGATCTCCCTGAACAAGATCTCACTGAACAAGATATCCCTGAACAAGATATCCCTGAACAAGATCTCTCTGAACAAGATCTCCCTGAAGAAGATCTCTCTGAACAAGATCTCCCTGAACAAGATCTCTAGGAACAAGATCTCCCTGAACAAGAACTCCCTGAACAAGATCTCCCTGAACAAGATCTCTCTTAACAATATCTCCCAGAACAAGATCTCCCTGATCAAGATCTCCCTGAACAAGATCTCTCTGCACAAGATCTCCCTGAACAAGATCTCCCTCAACAAGATCTCCATCAACAAGATCTCTCTGCACAAGATCTCCCTGAACAAGATCTCCCTCAACAAGATCTCCATCAACAAGATCTCTCTGAACAAGATCTCCCTGAACAAGATATCCCTGAACAAGATCTCCCTGAACAAGATATCCCTTAACAAGATCTCCCTGAACAAGATCTCCCTGAACAAGATCTCTCTGAACAAGATCTCCAGGAACAAGATCTCCCTGAACAAAATCTCTCTGAACAAGATCTCAATGAACAAGATCTCCCTGAACAAGATCTCCCGGAACAAGATCTCCCTGAACAAGATCTCCCTGAACAAGATCTCCCTGAACAAGATCTCTCTCAACAATATCTCCCAGAACAAGATCTCCCTGAACAAGATCTCCATGAACAAGATCTCTCTGCACAAGATCTCCCTGAACAAGATCTCCCTCAACAAAATCTTCCTCAACAAGATCTCTCTGAACAAGATCTCCCTGAACAAGATCTCCCTGAACAAGATCTCCCTGAACAAGATCTCCCTGAACAAGATCTCCCTGAACAAGATATCCCTGAACAAGATCTCCCTGAACAAGATCTCCCTGAACAAGATCTCTCTGAACAAGATCTCCCTGAACAAGATCTCCCTGAACAAGATCTCTCTGAACAAGATCTCCCTGAACAAGATCTCCCTGAACAAGATCTCCCTGAACAAGATCTCCCTGAACAAGATCTCTCTGAACAAGATCTCCCTGAACAAGATCTCCCTGAACAAGATCTCCCTGAACAAGATCTCTCTGAACAAGATCTCCCAGAACAAGATCTCCCTGAACAAGATCTCCCTGAACAAGATCTCTCTGAACAAGATCTCCCTGAACAAGATCTCCCTGAAGAAGATCTCCCTCAACAAGATCTCTCTGAACAAGATTTCCCTGAACAAGATCTCCCTGAACAAGATCTCCCTGAACAAGATCTCCCTGAACAAGATCTCACTGAACAAGATATCCCTGAACAAGATCTCCCTGAACAAGATCTCCCTGAACAAGATCTCCCTGAACAAGATCTCCCTGAACAAGATCTCCCTGAACAAGATCTCCATGAACAAGATCTCCCTGAACAAGATCTCCCTGAACAAGATCTCTCTGCAAAAGATCTCCCTGAACAAGGTCTCCCTCAACAAGATCTCCATCAACAAGATCTCTCTGAACAAGATCTCCCTGAACAAGATCTCCCTGAACAAGATCTCCCTGAACAAGATCTCTCTGAACAAGATCTCCCAGAACAAGATCTCCCTGAACAAGATCTCCCTGAACAAGATCTCTCTAAACAAGATCTCCCTGAACAAGATCTCCCTGAAGAAGATCTCCCTTAACAAGATCTCTCTGAACAAGATTTCCCTGAACAAGATCTCCCTGAACAAGATCTCCCTGAACAAGATCTCCCTGAACAAGATCTTCCTAAGCAAGTTCCTCAACAAGGTCTTCCTGAACAAGATCTTCCTAAGCAAGTTCCTCAACAAGATCTTCCTGAACAAGATCTTCCTAAACAAGATAAATCTCAACAAGATCTTCCTGAACAAGATCTTCCTAAACAAGATAAATCTCAACAAGATCTTCCTGAACAAGATCTTCCTAAGCAAGTTCCTCAACAAGGTCTTCCTGAACAAGATCTTCCTAAGCAAGTTCCTCAACAAGGTCTTCCTGAACAAGATCTTCCTAAGCAAGTTCCTCAACAAGGTCTTCCTGAACAAGATCTTCCTAAGCGAGTTCCTCAACAAGGTCTTCCTGAACAAGATCTTCCTAAGCAAGTTCCTCAACAAGATCTTCCTTAACAAGATCTTCCTAAGGAAGTTCCTCAACAAGGTCTTCGTGAACAAGATCTTCCTAAGCTAGTTCCTCAACAAGGTCTTCCTGAACAAGATCTTCCTAAGGAAGTTCCTCAACAAGGTCTTCGTGAACAAGATCTTCCTAAGCAAGTTCCTCAACAAGGTCTTCGTGAACAAGATCTTCCTAAGCTAGTTCCTCAACAAGGTCTTCCTGAACAAGATCTTCCTAAGGAAGTTCCTCAACAAGGTCTTCGTGAACAAGATCTTCCTAAGCAAGTTCCTCAACAAGGTCTTCCTGAACAAGATCTTCCTAAGGAAGTTCCTCAACAAGGTCTTCCTGAACAAGATCTTCCTAAGGAAGTTCCTCAACAAGAGCTTCATCAACAAGATTCCCTTCAACAACATCTTCCTTAACAAGACGTCCAGGAGCAAGAACTCCGTGAACAAGATCTACTTAAGCAATATCTTTTCGAACAAGATCTACTTAAGCAATATACTCTCGAATAAGATTTTCCAGCACAAGATCTCTGTGAACAAGGTCTTCCAGAACAAGATCTCCGTGAAGACGATCTTCCAGCACAAGATCTCCGTGAAGACGATCTTCCAGCACAAGATCTCTGTGAACAAGGTCTTCCAGAACAAGATCTCCGTGAATACGATCTTCCAGCACAAGATCTCGTGAACAAGGTTTTCCAGCACAAAATCTCCGTGAACAAGATCTTCCAGAACAAGGTCTCCCTGAGCAAGATATTCCAGCACAACCTCTCCGTGAACAAAACCCCGATAAAAAAAAAACCAGCTATTTTCCCCCCATACATTTTTCACCAACGCCAAATTTTCCTAATTGTCAAGTCAAGGAAAAGGAATTGGAAGTGAGAAGGGAGACAATCTTTGAATAAACTTTACCACAGGTCTTGATGCGACCGTCTTGCGACCGTCTTGCGACCGTCTTGCGACCGTCTTGCGACCGTCTTGCGACC
>NC_091301.1:22235858-22278358 GCF_038502225.1 Cherax quadricarinatus | reverse complement strand
GTTGTCTCTCCTCCTTCCTTCCTTAGCCTGATTACCTGGTCCTTGACTGTTGTTTTCCTCCTGATGTGACTGTATAACAGTTTCGGGTCAGATTTGGCTTTCGCTGCTATGTCGTTTTCATATTGTCGCTGGGCTTCCCTTCTTATATGTGCACATTAATTTCTGGCTCTACGACTGCTCTCCTTATTCTCCTGGGTCCTTTGCCTTCTATATTTCTTCCATTCCCTAGCACACTTGGTTTTTGCCTCCCTGCACCTTTGGGAGAACCATGGGCTCATCCTGGCTTTTTCATTAGTCCTGTTACCCTTGGGCCCTTGGGTACAAACCTCTCCTCAGCCTCCTTACACATTGTTGCTACATATTCCATCATCTCATTAACTGGCTTCCCTGCCAGTTCTCTGTCCCACTGAACCCCGTTCAGGAAGTTCCTCATTCCCGTGTAGTCCCCTTTCTTGTAGTTTGGCTTCATTCGTCCTGGCCTTGTAGCTCTACTGTGTATTCGAAGCTTAAAACCACATGATCGCTGGCCCCAAGGGGTCTTTTCGTATGTGATGTCCTCAATATCTGCACTACTCAAGGTGAATACTAGGTCCAGTCTTGCTGGTTCATCCTCTCCTCTCTCTCTTGTAGTGTCCCTTATCTGTTGGTGCATGAAGTTTTCCAGTACCACCTCCATCATCTTAGCCCTTCATGTGTCTTGGCCCCCATGTGGCTCCAAGTTCTCCCAATCGATCTCCTTGTGATTAAAGTCGCCCATGATCAGGAGCTTTTCCCTGCATGTATGAGCTCTTCTGGCCAGTGTGTCACCATCGCTCTATTGCTCTCGTCATACTCTTGCCTTGGCCTCCTGCTGTTCTGTGGTGGGTTATATATCACTGCAATTACCACCTTGGGACCTCCAGGGTGAAGTGTTCCCGCTATGTAATTGCTTGCTTCTCCGCTGTCTCCTCTCTCCAGCTCATCAAAATTCCATCGGTATTTGATCAACAGTGCCACTCCTCCACCCTCTCTGTTACCTCTGTCTTTCCTGAGGATCTGGTATCCCGTTGGAAAAATGGCATCTGTTATCATACCTGTTAGCTTGGTTTCTGTGAGAGCTATGATGTCCAGTGATGCCTCTTTGACTCTTTTGTGCCACTTCTCCCACTTATTTGTTATTCCATCAGCGTTTGTGTACCATACCTTCAGTTTCCTTTCCAACACTGTGGTTTGGGGGGCTTGTGAGGGTGGGAGACCTGGTAGCATACTGTGGGATTCTATAGCTGGGTGTTGGGTGGAAGCTGTGAGCGTGGATTGTAGTTTGTGTTGGGATGGTGTTCTGAGGATAGTTATGTGTGTGCTTGCTCTTGCTGCTCTGTTCTGCTCTGATTGACCTCTGCTGGTTCCATCCTTGTCTCCTTTCGTAGCTCCTTTCGCTCTTTTGTCTTCTCCCTCAGCTACTGTCATTCTGTTTGTGTTCTGTCTCTGTCTAGGAACACCCTCATGTACTTTTCCGAGTATTTCAATCGTGGTTTCTCTTGGAGGATCCTGTTCCGCACTGTTTCCGTCCTGAGAATCAGCTTGATCAGTCGTTTTCTCCCCTTGAAGTACCCCCCTATTCTCTGAAAATTTACAATCTCGTCTATGTCTTCTTCACCTATTTCCTTGATGATGTTCTCAATCTCCTTTCTTTCTGCCTGCCATCTTTCAGTGTGTGTCCTTTCCTCTCTCTCCTGAAGTCCATGGATTAGCATTGATTTAGCCCTTTCCTCCTCCCATTGACTCTCCCTCTGTGACTCTGGTTCCTGTCTGTACATGGACATTTTCTCCCTTGTTTTTTCCAGTGGCTCTTGGTAGCATTGTTGTGCCTCTGCATTTGACCTAACCCCCTCTCTGCCTGCATCCAGCTGCTCTTCCCTTTCACTCCTTGGCCCTTCTTGGCAGGTTCATATGGCCTTAGCATAATTCATATCTCCCTCCTTCTTGTTCGGCCTCTCAGCTTCATATGCAGTGTCTTCTCTGGTCAATGCCCATGTAACTTGCTTCAGCCTGTTTACCTCATCTTCTAGGACCCTTATCCTGGTTATTGCAGTTTCGGCTTGTGCCTCCCAATTCTTCTTCTTCTCCAACCTCTCTTCTAATTTCACAGAAAGCTCTGCCTCCATTTTTTTCAGAAAGTTCTCCTAATTTTCTCTCCCACTCTTGTTCCATCCTTTTCCACTGCTCCTCCATCCACTCCTCCCTATCAGAACGATTCTCATCTGATCCCTGGTTCCTGCGAGTCCCCACCATTTTTTTTTTTGAAAGAGAAAAGAGTGAGAAAGAGAGAGAGAGAAAGAGAGAGAAGGGAAAAATGGGAGAGAGAGATTGGGAGAGTGAGAAGGGAAAAGGGGGATAGAATGAGAGAGAGGGAAAGAGAGAGAAAGGAAAGGTAGGAGAGAAGGGGAGAGTGAGAAGGGAAAAGGGAGGAGAGATGGGGAGAGTGAGAAGGGAAAAGGGAGAGAGGGGGAGAGTGAGAAGGAAAAATGGAGGAAAGAGAGAGAGAGGAGAGAGGGGAGAGAGGGGCAAAGAGAGGGGAGAGAGAGGGGGAAAGACAGTGGAGAAGGGGGGAGAGAGGGGGAGATGGAAGAGATAGGGGGGAGAGAGAGGATAGGGGGGAGATAGAGGGGAGAGAGAGAGAGATGGGAAATGGGAGAGGGGAAAGATAGTGAGAGGGGGAGAGATGTTAGAGGGGGAGAGACATTAGAGGGGGGGAAATGTTAGAGGGAAGAGGTAGGGGAGAGATGGGAGAGCGGAGAGTTGGGAGAGGGGAGAGAGATAGGCAAAGGGAGAGATAGGTAGAGAGATAGGTAGTGAGAGAAATAGGTAGAGAGAGGTATAGGTAGAGAGAGGTATAGGTAGAGAGAGGTATAGATAGTGGTAGTGAGAGAGATAGGTAGAGAGGGAGAGAGATAGGTAGAGGTAGAGAGAGAAACAGGTATTGAGAGAGAGATAGGTAGAGAGATGGGTAGAGAGAGATAGAGAGATAGGTATTGAGAGAGAAATAGAGAGAGAGAAAGAGAGGGAGGGATTTCAGGTCAGTTAACAGGAAGGTGTGAAATTCTGTGTATGTGTGTGTGTGTGCACGTGTATGTGTGCCCCCACTTCTAAGTATTCATACTGCTAATAAATACCAGTAGTAATACCAGTAATTTTAAAACTACCAATAGTAATTCTAGCACTTATCACTTCTACGTATAAAACACAGAAAGTAACTAGGTTGTAAAATTTAGCTTGTCATAGCTTCTAGGAGTGTCTGACGTTACCCCTCGCTAGTCTGCTCTACACCTCACACTCGTCAACACTATCTTCACCTTATCTATGCTATTTCTGCTCTTATTCTGGTAATAGCTTGCAGGAGTGAGTAACCAGTATCTAACGGTGATGCAAGACCAGGATTCAGAACCCCACAACAACCTCAATAGGTGAGCAATACTTGCACTGGCAGCGGTGCGATGACACGTTGCCAGATGCTGATGACGTACTCATCGTACATAGGCCTACTAGTTCCCTAACGGTTTGACACTTTGAAATATTTATGGTTTCAGGCTTCCTCTCGACTTTTTATGACTAATAACTTTGGTTATCACTCGTAGTATTGTTACTGCGCACCTTGAAAACACTAAAGTTCTCTGAGCCTTGTCACCCACGTCTGCTGACTGACTCTGTGCGTGTGTGTGCGTGTGTGTGCGTGTGTGTGTGTGTGTGTGTGTGTGTGTGTGTGTGTGTGTGTGTGTGTGTGTGTGTGTGTGTGTGTGTGTGTGTGTGTGTGTTGTGTGTGTGTGTGTGTGTACTCACCTAGTTGTACTCACCTAGTTGAGGTTGCGGGGGTCGAGTCCGAGCTCCTGGCCCCGCCTCTTCACTGATCGCTACTAGGTCACTCTCCCTGAGCCGTGAGCTTTATCATACCTCTGCTTAAAGCTATGTATGGATCCTGCCTCCACTACATCGCTTCCCAAACTATTCCACTTACTGACTACTCTGTGGCTGAAGAAATACTTCCTAACATCCCTGTGATTCATCTGTGTCTTCAGCTTCCAACTGTGTCCCCTTGTTACTGTGTCCAATCTCTGGAACATCCTGTCTTTGTCCACCTTGTCAATTCCTCTCAGTATTTTGTATGTCGTTATCATGTCCCCCCTATCTCTCCTGTCCTCCAGTGTCGTCAGGTTGATTTCCCTTAACTTCTCATCATAGGACATAACTCTTAACTCTGGGACTAGTCTTGTTGCAAACCTTTGCACTTTCTCTAGTTTCTTTACATGCTTGGCTAGGTGTGGGTTCCAAACTGGTGCCGCATACTCCAATATGGGCCTAACGTACACAGTGTACAGGGTCCTGAACGATTCCTTATTAAGATGTCGGAATGCTGTTCTGAGGTTTGCTAGGCGCCCATATGCTGCAGCAGTTATTTGGTTGATGTGCGCTTCAGGAGATGTGCCTGGTGTTATACTCACCCCAAGATCTTTTTCCTTGAGTGATGTTTGTAGTCTCTGGCCCCCTAGACTGTACTCCGTCTGCGGTCTTCTTTGCCCTTCCCCAATCCTCATGACTTTGCACTTGGTGGGATTGAACTCCAGGAGCCAGTTGCTGGACCAGGTCTGCAGCCTATCCAGATCCCTTTGTAGTTCTGCCTGGTCTTCGATCGACTGAACTCTTCTCATCAACTTCACGTCATCTGCAAACAGGGACACCTCGGAGTTTATTCCTTCCGTCATGTCGTTCACAAATACCAGAAACAGCACTGGTCCTAGGACTGACCCCTGTGGGACCCCGCTGGTCACAGGTGCCCACTCTGACACCTCACCACGTACCATTACTCGCTGCTGTCTTCCTGACAAGTATTCCCTGATCCATTGCAGTGCCTTCCTTGTTATCCCTGCTTGGTCCTCCAGTTTTTGCACTAATCTCTTGTGTGGAAATGTGTCAAACGCCTTCTTGCAGTCCAAGAAAATGCAATCCACCCACCCCTCTCTCTCTTGTCTTACTGCTGTCACCATGTCATAGAACTCCAGTAGGTTTGTGACACAGGATTTCCCGTCTCTGAAACCATGTTGGCTGCTGGTGATGAGATCATTCCTTTCTAGATGTTCCACCATTCTTCTGCTGACAATCTTTTCCATGATTTTGCATGCTATACATGTCAGTGACACTGGTCTGTAGTTTAGTGCTTCATGTCTGTCTCCTTTTTTAAAGATTGGGACTACATTTGCTTTCTTCCATGCCTCAGGCAATCTCCCTGTTTCAATTGATGTATTGAATATTGTTGTTAGGGGTACACATAGTGCCTCTGCTCCCTCTATCAGGATCCATGGAGAGATGTTATCTGGCCCCATTGACTTTGAGGTATCTAGCTCACTCAGAAGATTCTTCACTTCTTCCTCGGTTGTGTGTACTATGTCCAGCACATGGTGGTGTACGACACCTCTCCGTCTTTCTGGAGCCCCTTCTGTCTCCTCTGTGAACACTTCTTTGAATCTCTTGTTGAGTTCCTCACATACTTCACGGTCATTTCTTGTTGTCTCTCCTCCTTCCTTCCTTAGCCTGATTACCTGGTCCTTAACGGTTGTTTTCTTCCTGATGTGGCTGTATAACAGCTTCGGGTCAGATTTGGCTTTTGCTGCTATGTCGTTTTCATATTGACGTTGGGCCTCCCTTCTTATCTGTGCATATTCGTTTCTGGCTCTACGACTGCTCTCCTTATTCTCCTGGGTCCTTTGCCTTCTACATTTCTTCCATTCCCTAGCACACTTGGTTTTTGCCTCCTTGCATCTTTGGGTGAACCATGGGCTCGTCCTGGCTTTTTCATTATTCCTTTTACCCTTGGGTACAAACCTCTCCTCAGCCTCCTTGCACATTGTTGCTACATATTCCATCATCTCATTAACTGGCTTCCCTACCAGTTCTCTGTCCCACTGAACCTCATTCAGGAAGTTCCTCATTCCTGTGTAGTCCCCTTTCCTGTAGTTTGGTTTCATTTGTCCTTGCCTTCCTGCTTCCCCCTCCACTTGTAGCTCTACTGTGTATTCGAAGCTCAAAACCACATGATCGCTGGCCCTAAGGGGTCTTTCATATGTGATGTCCTCAATATCTGCACTACTCAAGGTGAATACTAAGTCCAGTCTTGCTGGTTCATCCTCTCCTCTCACTCTTGTAGTGTCCCTGACGTGTTGGTACATGAAGTTTTCCAGTACCACCTCCATCATCTTAGCCCTCCATGTATCTTGGCCCCCATGTGGCTCCAAGTTCTCCCATTCGATCTCCTTGTGGTTAAAGTCGCCCATGATCAGGAGCTTTGCCCTGCATGCATGAGCTCTTCTGGCCACTGCAGCCAGTGTGTCAACCATCGCTCTATTGCTCTCATCATACTCTTGCCTTGGCCTCCTGCTGTTCTGTGGTGGGTTATACATTACTGCAATTATCACCTTGGGACCACCAGAGTGGAGCATTCCCGCTATGTAATCACTTTCTTCTCCGCTGTCTCCTCTCTCCAGCTCATCAAAATTCCATCGGTGTTTGATCAGCAATGCCACTCCACCCCCCCCCTGTTCCTTCTGTCTTTTCTCAGGATCTGGTATCCCGCTGGAAAGATGGCATCTGTTATCATACCTGTAAGCGTGGTTTCTGTGATCGCTATGATGTCTGGTGATGCGTCTTTGACTTTGTGTGTGTGTGTGTGTGTGTGTGTGTGTGTGTGTGTGTGTGTGTGTGTGTGTGTGTGTGTGTGTGTGTGTGTGTGTGTGTGTGTGTGTGTGTGTGTGTGTGTGTGTGTGTGTGTGTGTGTGCACGTGTGTTTGTGCGTGCAGTAGCATTTAATACAGTAGTATTTAATGCTCAAAATCGTTCATTTCCTAATTCATTAAAACCAACTTTAAGTGGTCTACTTCCAGATGATCAAGTTCACATTGAACCCCTCGATCTTTTTCAAAACTTGAACTTTTTTTTTTGTAAGTCAAGCAGATCGTACTCATATATAAACTTTATACGAGAAAACATTCACATATATAAACTTTACACGAGACAACATTCTCATATATAAACTTTACATGTGACAAAGTTCTCACATTAATACGGAAAAAGAATACAATATTCTCCTCAGGATTGGACAGAAGAAGGCCACCCTATAGGCGAAACATTTCAGTAAGAATATAGATGCCCCATTGTTGTATACAGGTCTTACACACCCTCCTTCTCATCCACACTCACTGGGGAACTTAACATTTCAATAAATTTCCGTGAACAGTATATTGTGTCTCATTTAACATGCTTGTCTATATATAATACCATACTGGTGGCCTCTAGTTGTAGTTCATCTTTGCGAAGACGTACCACTGTATTCTAAATTTGCATGCAAGTACCATTGTATTGTAATTCTGCATATAAGTACCACAGTATTCTAACTTTGCATACAAGTACCAATGTATTCCAATCGTGCATACGAGTACCA
Organism: Cherax quadricarinatus; assembly: GCF_038502225.1. Taxonomy (NCBI): domain Eukaryota; kingdom Metazoa; phylum Arthropoda; class Malacostraca; order Decapoda; family Parastacidae; genus Cherax; species Cherax quadricarinatus. The sequence continues at coordinate 22,270,893 of NC_091301.1, read as the reverse complement.
TTGTACCTTCATCCGACCAGTCGAATTTCACCAGTAATCCAATATATTTGCCAAGAGAAGCTTATGCAATTACTAAGGTTCCTAAAAGGTAGGAGGAGAGGGTGAGAGTAGACGAGGAGAGGAGGAATGAGGGTGATAGTAGACGGGGAGAAGAGGAATGAGGGTGACAGTAGACTGGGAGAAGAGGAATGAGGGTGATAGACAGGGAGAGGAGGAATGAGCGTGATAGTAGACAGGGAGAGGAGGAATGAGGGTGATAGTAGACGGGGAGAAGAGGAATGAGGGTGATAGTAGGCAGGGAGAGGAGGAATGAGGGTGATAGTAGACAGGGAGAAGAGGAATGAGGGTGATAGTAGACAGGGAGAGGAGGAATGAGGGTGATAGTAGACATGGAAAAGAGGAATGAGGGTGATAGTAGACGGGGAGAAGATGAATGAGGGTGATAGTAGGCAGGGAGAGGAGGAATGAGGGTGATAGTAGACAGGGAGAAGAGGAATGAGGGTGATAGTAGACAGGGAGAGGAGGAATGAGGGTGATAGTAGATGGGGAGAAGAGGAATGAGGGTGAGAGCAGACGAGGAGAGGAGGAATGAGGGTGATGGTAGACGGGGAGAAGAGGAATGAGGGTGAGAGTAGACGAGGAGAGGAGGAATGAGGGTGATAGTAGACGGGGAGAAGAGGAATGAGGGTGATAGTAGACAGGGAGAAGAGGAATGAGGGTGGTAGTAGACGGGGAGAAGATGAATGAGGGTGATAGTAGGCAGGGAGAGGAGGAATGAGGGTGATAGTAGACAGGGAGAAGAGGAATGAGGGTGATAGTAGACAGGGAGAGGAGGAATGAGGGTGATAGTAGATGGGGAGAAGAGGAATGAGGGTGAGAGCAGACGAGGAGAGGAGGAATGAGGGTGATAGTAGACGGGGAGAAGAGGAACGAGGGTGAGAGTAGACGAGGAGAGGAGGAATGAGGGTGATAGTAGACGGGGAGAAGAGGAATGAGGGTGATAGTAGACTGGGAGAAGAGGAATGAGGGTGATAGTAGACAAGGAGAAGAGGAATGAGGGTGATAGTAGACAGGGAGAGGAGGAATGAGGGTGATAGTAGGCAGGGAGAGGAGGAATGAGGGTGATAGTAGACGGGGAGAGGAGGAATGAGGGTGATAGCAGACGGGGAGAGGAGGAATGAGGGTGATAGTAGACGGGGAGAGAAGGAATGAGGGTGAGACTAGACGAAGAGAGGAGGAATGAGGGTGGTAGTAGACGGGGAGAGAAGGAATGAGGGTGAGACTAGACGAAGAGAGGAGGAATGAGGGTGATAGTAGACAGAGAGAAGAGAAATGAGGGTGATAGCAGACGGGTAGAGGGGGAATGAAGGTGACAGTAGACAGGGAGAAGAGGAATGAGGGTGATAGTAGACGGGGAGAGGAGGAATGAGGGTGACAGTAGACGGTGAGAGGAGGAATGTGGGTGATAGTAGACGGGGAGAGGGGGAATGAGGGTGATAGTAGACAGGGAGAAGAGGAATGAGGGTGATAGTAGACAGGGAGAGGAGGAATGACGGTGATAGTAGATGGGGAGAAGAGGAATGAGGGTGAGAGCAGACGAGGAGAGGAGGAATGAGGGTGAAAGTAGACGGGGAGAAGAGGAATGAGGGTGAGAGTAGACGAGGAGAGGAGGAATGAGGGTGATAGTAGACGGGGAGAAGAGGAATGAGGGTGATAGTAGACGGGGAGAAGAGGAATGAGGGTGATAGTAGACGGGGAGAAGATGAATGAGGGTGATAGTAGGCAGGGAGAGGAGGAATGAGGGTGATAGTAGAGAGGGAGAAGAGGACTGAGGGTGATAGTAGACAGGGAGAGGAGGAATGAAGGTGATAGTAGAGGGGGAGAAGAGGAATGAGGGTGAGAGCAGACGAGGAGAGGAGGAATGAGGGTGATAATAGGCGGGGAGAAGAGGAATAAGGGTGAGAGTAGACGAGGAGAGGAGGAATGAGGGTGATAGTAGACGGGGAGAAGAGGAATGAGGGTGATAGTAGACTGGGAGAAGAGGAATGAGGGTGATAGTAGACAAGGAGAAGAAGAATGAGGGTGATAGTAGACAGGGAGAGGAGCAATGAGGGTGATAGTAGACGGGGAGAAGAGGAATGAGGGTGATAGTAGGCAGGGAGAGGAGGAATGAGGGTGATAGTAGATGGGGAGAGGAGGAATGAGGGAGATAGCAGACGGGGAGAGGAGGAATGAGGGTGATAGTAGACGGGGAGAGAAGAAATGAGGGTGAGAGTAGACGAAGAGAGGAGGAATGAGGGTGATTGTAGACGGGGAGAGAAGGAATAAGGGTGAGAGTAGACGAAGAGAGGAGGAATGAGGGTGATAGTAGACGGGGAGAAGAGGAATGAGGGTGATAGCAGACGGGTAGAGGAGGAATGAAGGTGACAGTAGACAGGGAGAAGAGGAATGAGGATGATAGTAGACGGGGAGAAGAGGAATGACGGTGACAGTAGACGGGGAGAGGAGGAATGACGGTGATAGTAGACAGGGAGAAGAGGAATGAGGGTGATAGTAGACGGGGAGAGGAGGAGTGAGGGTGATAGTAGACAGGGAGAAGAGAAATGAGTGTGATAGTAGACGGGGAGAAGAGGAATGAGGGTGATAGTAGATGGGGAGAGGGGGAATGAGGGTGATAGTAGACAGGGAGAGGAGGAACGAGGGTGATAGTAGACGGGGAGAAGAGGATTGACGGTGATAGTAGACAGGGAGAAGAGGAATGAGGGTGATAGTAGACGGGGAGAGGAGGAATGAGGGTGATAGTAGACAGGGAGAAGAGGATTGACGGTGATAGTAGACAGGGAGAAGAGGAATGAGGGTGATAGTAGACGGGGAGAGGAGGAATGAGGGTGATAGTAGACGGGGAGAGGAGGAATGAGGGTGATAGTAGATGGGGAGAAGAGGAATGAGGGTGAGAGCAGACGAGGAGAGGAGGAATGAGGGTGATAGTAGACGGGGAGAAGAGGAATGAGGGTGAGAGTAGACGAGGAGAGGAGGAATGAGGGTGATAGTAGACGGGGAGAAGAGGAATGAGGGTGATAGTAGACAGGGAGAAGAGGAATGAGGGTGATAGTAGACGGGGAGAAGATGAATGAGGGTGATAGTAGGCAGGGAGAGGAGGAATGAGGGTGATAGTAGAGAGGGAGAAGAGGAATGAGGGTGATAGTAGACAGGGAGAGGAGGAATGAAGGTGATAGTAGAGGGGGAGAAGAGGAATGAGGGTGAGAGCAGACGAGGAGAGGAGGAATGAGGGTGATAATAGGCGGGGAGAAGAGGAATAAGGGTGAGAGTAGACGAGGAGAGGAGGAATGAGGGTGATAGTAGACGGGGAGAAGAGGAATGAGGGTGATAGTAGACTGGGAGAAGAGGAATGAGGGTGATAGTAGACAAGGAGAAGAAGAATGAGGGTGATAGTAGACAGGGAGAGGAGCAATGAGGGTGATAGTAGACGGGGAGAAGAGGAATGAGGGTGATAGTAGGCAGGGAGAGGAGGAATAAGGGTGATAGTAGATGGGGAGAGGAGGAATGAGGGTGATAGCAGACGGGGAGAGGAGGAATGAGGGTGATAGTAGACGGGGAGAGAAGGAATAAGGGTGAGAGTAGACGAAGAGAGGAGGAATGAGGGTGATAGTAGACGGGGAGAAGAGGAATGAGGGTGATAGCAGACGGGTAGAGGAGGAATGAAGGTGACAGTAGACAGGGAGAAGAGGAATGAGGATGATAGTAGACGGGGAGAAGAGGAATGACGGTGACAGTAGACGGGGAGAGGAGGAATGACGGTGATAGTAGACAGGGAGAAGAGGAATGAGGGTGATAGTAGACGGGGAGAGGAGGAGTGAGGGTGATAGTAGACAGGGAGAAGAGGAATGAGGGTGACAGTAGACGGGGAGAGGAGGAATGAGGGTGATAGTAGACGGGGAGAGGGGGAATGAGGGTGATAGTAGACAGGGAGAGGAGGAATGAGGGTAATAGTAGACGGGGAGAAGAGGATTGACGGTGATAGTAGACAGGGAGAAGAGGATTGAGGGTGATAGTAGACGGGGAGAGGAGGAATGAGGGTGATAGTAGACAGGGAGAAGAGGATTGAGGGTGATAGTAGACAGGGAGAAGAGGATTGAGGGTGATAGTAGACAGGGAGAGGAGGAATGAGGGTGATAGTAGACGGGGAGAAGAGGATTAACGGTGATAGTAGACAGGGGGAAGAGGAATGAGGGTGATAGTAGACGGGGAGAGGAGGAATGAGGGTGATAGTAGACAGGGAGAAGAGGAATGAGGGTGATAGTAGACGGGGAGAGGAGGAATGAGGGTGATAATAGACAGGGAGAAGAGGAATGAGGGTGATAGTAGACGGGGAGAGGAGGAATGAGGGTATATAAAGTAAAAGGACACAAGTGCAACTAATGTGACATTTATTGTGGCAACGTTTCGCTCTCCAGGAGCTTTATCAAGCCATTACAAACAATACATGGACACAGAGGGTATATAAAGGCTCAGAGTGAGGTGAATACTAGTGAGGTACCATTTCGATGTTCACTAGTGGTAGTAGCAGTAGTAGTAGTAGTAGTAGTAGTAGTAGTAGTAGTAGTAGTAGTAGTAGTAGTAGTAGTAGTAGCAGTAGTAGTAGTAGTAGTAGTAGTAGTAGTAGTAGTAGTAGTAGTAGTAGCAGCAGTAGTAGTAGTAGTAGTAGTAGTAGTAGTAGTAGTGGTAGTAGTAGTAGTAGTAGTAGTAGTAGTAGCAGTAGTAGTAGTAGTAGTAGTAGTAGTAGTAGTAGTAGTAGTAGTAGTAGTAGTAGTAGTAGTAGTAGTAGCAGTAGTAGTAGTAGTAGTAGTAGTAGTAGTAGTAGTAGTAGCAGTAGTAGTAGTGACAAAAGTAATACAATATGATAGAGCAATTAATTCTAGCACTTCAATAAAGGATCCAAGCACCACGAACCAGTCAATGCAGGAGTTTACACTATACCCTGTGGAGGCTGTGACAAGATTTACGTAGGTGAAACAGCCAGAAACCTCGACACCCGCCTCAATGAACACATTTACGCATGTAGGAACGATAACCTGAACAACGCCTGTGTACAACACCGAAATTCCACCAATCATCTCATGAAATTCAGGGACGCCCAATTAGTGATCAAAGAAACTAATTTCCGCAGACGCAAGTGCCTCGAATCAGCACTGATCGCTGTTTCAAATACAATTAAACAAAACAACGGCAGCTTCACCATCTCCGAAGTCTTAGCAAGAATCCTCCTGAAAACAGTAAACCCTGCCATCACATAGTCTCTCCTGTTATACTACACAAAGCACAGAGAGTGAACACTGAAACAAGCTGCCTCATTCCAGTCTATATTTGTCCAACCTATTTTTATGTTACCCAAGTAATAGCTTTTATATCCTTTTACTCTTGTACGAATTAATTGCTCTATCATATTGTATTACTTTTGTCACTACCACTACTACTACTACTACTACTACCACTAGTGAACATCGAAATGTTACCTCACTAGTATTGCACCTCACTCTGAGCCTTTATATACCCTCTGTGTCCATGTATTGTTTGTAATGGCTTGATAAAGCTCCTGGAGAGCGAAACGTTGCCACAATAAATGTCACATTAGTTGCACTTGTGTCCTTTTACTTTACATATTGTCGGTAATTCTACCAACTTTATTACAGGAATGAGGGTGATAGTAGACGGGGAGAGGAGGAATGAGGGTGATAGTAGACGGGGAGAGGAGGAATGAGGGTGATAGTAGACGGGGAGAAGAGGAATGAGGGTGATATCAGACGGGGAGAGGAGGAATGAGGGTGATAGTAGACAGGGAGAAGAGGATTGAGGGTGATAGTAGACGGGGAGAAGAGGAATGAGGGTGATAGTAGACGGGGAGAGGAGGAATGAGGGTGATAGTAGACAGGGAGAGGAGGAATGAGGGTGATAGTAGACGGGGAGAAGAGGAATGAGGGTGATAGTAGACGGGGAGAGGAGGAATGAGGGTGATAGTAGACGGGGAGAGGAGGAATGAGGGTGATAGTAGACGGGGAGAGGAGGAATGAGGGTGATAGTAGACAGGGAGAGGAGGAATGAGGGTGATAGTAGACGGGGAGAAGAGGAATGAGGGAATAATGTAAAACGACGTCAGTATCATTATATAAAGTAAAGTTGTGAGCCATCACATATAATGATCTAATTCATTATTCACACTTCAAAACATCTAAAGTTACATTGGAACATTTAAACATCCCTCTCCCCCCCCCCCAAAAAAATGCTTAAGTATTAAAAAAAATGAAAAAATTTCGAAAAATCAAGTTTTTTTAAATTCCATTATATAAATTATTGACCCCCTGGAGAAAACTTCCGTATTCTGGTGCAGGTCTTTTCACGGGCAGGAATGTTCATCTCTGCTCCTCCCTACCTCACTAGCATGGAGGTAAATCCCTCCACAATATTGTGGGTTAATTGTGAACTGCAACAGCCATGGTATTGTGTCGTGGTTGTTAAGCGTAGCAACCATAGTATTGTGGATTAGTTGTGAGGTACAGCAGACACGGTGTTATGGGTTGAGAAATGTTGCAGCCATGATACTGCAGGTTAATTGTGAGCAGTTGTAGTCATCACTAGTTAATGTTGGCAGTGTAATGAACACTAGTGTTGGCAGTGTAATGAACACTAGTGTTGGCAGTGTAATGAACACTAGTGTTGGCAGTGTAATGAACACTAGTGTTGGCAGTGTAATGAACACTAGTGTTGGCAGTGTAATGAACACTAGTGTTGGCAGTGTAATGAACATTAGTGATGGCAGTGTAATGAACACTAGTGTTGGCTGTGTAATGAACACTAGTGTTGGCAGTGTAATGAACACTAGTGTTGGCAGTGTAACGAACATTAGTGATGGCAGTGTAATGAACACTAGCGTTGGCAGTGTAATGAACACTAGTGTTGGCAGTGTAACGAACATTAGTGATGGCAGTGTAATGAACACTAGTGTTGGCAGTGTAATGAACACTAGTGTTGGCAGTGTAATGAACACTAGTGTTGGCAGTGTAATGAACATTAGTGATGGCAGTGTAATGAACATTAGTGATGGCAGTGTAATGAACACTAGCGTTGGCAGTGTAATGAACACTAGTGTTGGCAGTGTAACGAACATTAGTGATGGCAGTGTAATGAACACTAGTGTTGGCAGTGTAATGAACACTAGTGTTGGCAGTGTAATGAACACTAGTGTTGGCAGTGTAATGAACACTAGTGTTGGCAGTGTAATGAACACTAGTGTTGGCAGTGTAATGAACACTAGTGTTGGCAGTGTAATGAACACTAGTGTTGACAGTGTAATGAACACTAGTGTTGACAGTGTAATGAACACTAGTGTTGACAGTATAATGAACACTAGTGTTGGCAGTGTAATGAACACTAGTGTTGACAGTGTAATGATCACTAGTGTTGGCAGTGATAAACACTAGTCAGTGTTGGCAGTGAAATGAACACTAGTCAGTTTTGGCAGTATAATGACCACTAGTCAGTTTTGGCAGTGTAATGAACACTAGTGTTGGCAGTGATAAACACTAGTCAGTGTTGGCAGTGTAATGAACACTGGTCAGTGTTGGCAGTGTAATGAACACTAGTGTTGGCAGTGCAATGAACACTAGTGTTGGCAGTGATAAACACTAGTCAGTGTTGGCAGTGAAATGAACACTAGTCAGTTTTGGCAGTATAATGACCACTAGTCAGTTTTGGCAGTGTAATGAACACTAGTGTTGGCAGTGATAAACACTAGTCAGTGTTAGCAGTGTAATGAACACTGGTCAGTGTTGGCAGTGTAATGAACACTAGTGTTGGCAGTGATAAACACTAGTCAGTGTTAGCAGTGTAATGAACACTGGTCAGTGTTGGCAGTGTAATGAACACTAGTGTTGGCAGTGATAAACACTAGTCAGTGTTGGCAGTGTAATGAACACTAGTGTTGGCAGTGATAAACACTAGTCAGTGTTGGCAGTGTAATGAACACTAGTGTTGGCAGTGATAAACACTAGTCAGTGTTGGCAGTGTAATGAACACTAGTGTTGGCAGTGATAAACACTAGTCAGTGTTGGCAGTGTAATGAACACTAGTGTTGGCAGTGATAAACACTAGTCAGTGTTGGCAGTGTAATGAACACTAGTGTTGGCAGTGATAAACACTAGTCAGTTTTGGCAGTGTAATGAACACTAGTGTTGGCAGTGAAAAACACTAGTCAGTGTTGGCAGGGTAATGAACACTGGTCAGTGTTGGCAGTGTAATGCACACTAGTGTTGGCATTGATAAACACTAGTCAGTGTTAGCAGTTTTAAACACTAATCAACATTGACAGTGAAACAAAGATTTGGAGACATATATGAAACAAAACATAAGGAACGGGTCAGGTCCTCCTCTGCTGTAGAGGACCTCGGTTAGAGGTTGAGATATTCAAGGTCTCCCTCCCACCCACCCACCTTTCCTCTCGTGACTTCCTGCTTCACTTTTTTATCTCCAAGTGGGATTCTCCGTTACCAGTGTTAGCTTAGGTTACTAAGAAACACACAACTTGCGAAGACTCCTAATTAAATTTACAAGTGGAAATGCAACTCCGGTTGCTGGGCGGACATTGAACTGGAAATCCAGGCAAGTGGTCAGCTTAAATTCCAAGAGGACAAAGAATTCTTATGAACCAGTTCCCAAGAGCATACTCGATTCAAATTCTTGGCAGACGCTTGTCTCTGATTCCTGGCAGACACTTGTCTCTGATTCCTGGCAGACGCTTGTCTGATTCCTGTCAGACACTTGTCTGATTCCTGGCAGACGCTTGTCTGATTCCTGGAAGACGTTTGTCTGATTCCTGGCAGACGCTTATCTGATTCCTGGCAGATGCTTGTCTGATTCCTGGCAGACGCTTGCCTCTGATTCCTGGAAGACACTTGTCTGATTCCTGTCAGACGCTTGTCTCTGATTCCTGGCAGACGTTTGTCTGATTCCTGGCAGACGCTTGTCTGATTCCTGCAGACGTTTGTCTGATTCCTGGCAGATGTTTGTCTGATTCCTGGCAGACGCTTGTCTGATTCCTGGCAGACGTTCGTTTGATTCCTGAAGACGTTTGTCTGATTCCTGCAGACGCTTGTCTGATTCCTGGCAGACGCTTCTCTGATTCCTGCAAACGCTTGTCTGATTCCTGCAGACGTTTGTCTGATTCCTGAAGACGTTTGTCTAATTCCTGGCAGATGCTTGTCTGTAATTCCTGGCAGACGCTTGTCTGATTCCTGGAAGACATTTGTCTGTTTCCTGGCAGACGCCTGTCTGATTCCTGGCAGACGCTTGTCTGATTCCTGGCAGATGTTTGTCTAATTCCTGGCAGACGCTTGTCTGATTCCTGGCAGACGTTCGTTTGATTCCTGAAGACGTTTGTCTGATTCCTGCAGACGCTTGTCTGATTCCTGGCAGAGGCTTGTCTGATTCCTGGCAGACGCTTCTCTGTTTCCTGGCAGACGCCTGTCTGATTCCTGGCAGACGCTTGTCTGATTCCTGGCAGAGGCTTGTCTGATTCCTGGCAGACGCTTCTCTGGTTCCTGCAGACGTTTGTCTCTGATTCCTGGCAGACGCTTGTCTGTGATTCCTGGCAGACTTTTGTCTGATTCCTGGCAGACGTTTTTCTGATTCCTGGCAGACGCTTGTCTGATTCCTGCAGACGTTTGTCTGATTCCTGGCAGACGCTTGTCTGATTCCTGGCAGACGCTTGTCTGATTCCTGCAGACGCTTGTCTGATTTCCGCAGACGTTAGTCTGATTCCTGGCAGACGCTTGTCTGATTCCTGGCAGACGTTTGTCTGATTCCTGGGAGACGTTTGTCTGATTCTTGGCAGACACTTGTCTGATTCCTGGCAGACGTTTGTCTGATTCCTGGCAGACGTTTGTCTGATTCCTGGCAGACGCTTGTCTGAATCCTGCAGACGCTTGTCTGATTCCTGCAGACGTTTGTCTGATTTCTGCAGACGTTTTTCTGATCCCTGGCAGACACTTGTCTGATTCCTGGCAGACGTTTGTCTGATTCCTGGCAGACGCTTGTCTGATTCCTGCAGACGTTTGTCTGATTCCTGCAGACTTTTGTCTGATTAGTGGCAGACGCTTGTCTGTGATTCCTGGCAGACGCTTTTCTGTAATTCCTGGCAGACGCTTGTCTGATTCCTGGAAGACATTTGTCTGTTTCCTGGCAGACGCCTGTCTGATTCCTGGCAGACGCTTGTCTGGTTCCTGCAGACGTTTGTCTGATTTCTGCAGACGTTTTTCTGATCCCTGGCAGACACTTGTCTGATTCCTGGCAGACGTTTGTCTGATTCCTGGCAGACGCTTGTCTGATTCCTGCAGACGTTTGTCTGATTCCTGCAGACGTTTGTCTGATTAGTGGCAGACGCTTGTCTGTGATTCCTGGCAGACGCTTGTCTGTAATTCCTGGCAGACGCTTGTCTGATTCCTGGAAGACATTTGTCTGTTTCCTGGCAGACGCCTGTCTGATTCCTGGCAGACGCTTGTCTGATTCCTGGCAGACGCTTGTCTGATTCCTGCAGACGTTTGTCTGATTTCTGCAGACGTTTTTCTGATCCCTGGCAGACGCTTGTCTGATTCCTGGCAGACGTTTGTCTGATTCCTGGCAGACGCTTGTCTGATTCCTGCAGACGTTTGTCTGATTCCTGCAGACGTTTGTCTGATTAGTGGCAGACGCTTGTCTGTGATTCCTGGCAGACGCTTGTCTGTAATTCCTGGCAGACGCTTGTGTGATTCCTGGAAGACATTTGTCTGTTTCCTGGCAGACGCCTGTCTGATTCCTGGCAGACGCTTGTCTGATTCCTGGCAGAGGCTTGTCTGATTCCTGGCAGACGCTTTTGTCTGATTTCTGCAGACGCTTATCTGATTCCTGGCAGACGCTTGTCTGATTCCTGGCAGACGTTTGTCTGATTCCTGGCAGACGCTTGTCTGATTCCTGCAGACGTTTGTCTGATTCCTGCAGACGTTTGTCCGATTAGTGGCAGATGCTTGTCTGTGATTCCTGGCAGACGCTTGTCTGATTCCTGGCAGACGTTTGTCTGATTCCTGGCAGACGCTTGTCTGATTCCTGGCAGACGCTTGTCTGATTCCTGGCAGACGTTTGTCTGATTCCTGGCAGACGCTTGTCTGATTCCTGGCAGACGCTTGTCTGATTCCTGGCAGAAGCTTCTCTGATTCCTGGCAGACGCTTCTCTGATTCCTGGCAGACGCTTGTCTGATTCCTGCAGACGCTTGTCTGATTCCTGCAGACGTTTGTCTGATTCCTGCAGACGTTTGTCTGATTCCTGGCAGACGCTTGTCTGATTCCTAGCAGACGTTTGTCTGATTCCTGGCAGACGTTTGTCTAATTCCTGGCAGACGCTTGTCTGATTCCTGCAGACGTTTGTCTGATTCCTGGCAGACGTTTGTCTGATTCCTGGCAGACACTTGTCTGATTCCTGGCAGACGTTTGTCTGATTCCTGGCAGACGTTTGTCTGATTCCTGCAGACGCTTGTCTGATTCCTGGCAGACGTTTGTCTGATTCATGGCAGGCGCTTGTCTGATTCCTGCAGACGTTTGCCTGATTCCTGGCAGGCGCTTGTCTGATTCCTGCAGACGCTTGTCTGATTCCTGCAGACGTTTGTCTGATTCCTGGCAGAAGTTTGTCTGATTCCTGGCAGACGTTTGTCTGATTCCTGCAGACGCTTGTCTGATTCCTGGCAGACGTTTGTCTGATTCCTGGCAGACGTTTGTCTGATTCCTGGCAGACACTTGTCTGATTCCTGGCAGACGTTTGTCTGATTCCTGGCAGACGTTTGTCTGATTCCTGGCAGACGTTTGTCTGATTCCTGGCAGACGTTTGCCTGATTCCTGGCAGACGTTTGTCTGATTCCTGGCAGACGTTTGCCTGATTCCTGGCAGACGTTTGTCTGATTCCTGGCAGACGTTTGTCTGATTCCTGGCAGACGTTTGTCTGATTCCTGGCAGACACTTGTCTGATTCCTGGCAGACGTTTGTCTGATTCCTGGCAGACGTTTGTCTGATTCCTGGCAGACGTTTGCCTGATTCCTGGCAGACGTTTGTCTGATTCCTGGCAGACGTTTGTCTGATTCCTGGCAGACGTTTGTCTGATTCCTGGCAGATGTTTGCCTGATTCCTAGCAGACGTTTGTCTGATTCCTGGCAGACGTTTGTCTGATTCCTGGCAGACGTTTGCCTGATTCCTGGCAGACGTTTGTCTGATTCCTGGCAGACGTTTGTCTGATTCCTGGCAGACGTTTGCCTGATTCCTGGCAGACGTTTGTCTGATTCCTGGCAGACGTTTGTCTGATTCCTGGCAGACGTTTGCCTGATTCCTGGCAGACGTTTGCCTGATTCCTGGCAGACGTTTTCTGATTCCTGGCAGACGTTTGCCTGATTCCTGGCAGACGTTTTATGATTCCTGGCAGACGTTTGCCTGATTCCTGGCAGACGTTTGACTGATTCCTGGCAGACGTTTGACTGATTCCTGGCAGACGTTTGACTGATTCCTGGCAGACGTTTGCCTGATTCCTGGCAGACGTTTTATGATTCCTGGCAGACGTTTGCCTGATTCCTGGCAGACGTTTGACTGATTCCTGGCAGACGTTTGCCTGATTCCTGGCAGACGTTTGCCTGATTCCTGGCAGACGTTTGCCTGATTCCTGGCAGACGTTTGACTGATTCCTGGCAGACGTTTGCCTGATTCCTGGCAGACGTTTGACTGATTCCTGGCAGACGTTTGCCTGATTCCTGGCAGACGTTTGCCTGATTCCTGGCAGACGTTTGCCTGATTCCTGGCAGACGTTTGCCTGATTCCTGGCAGACGTTTGCCTAATTCCTGGCAGACTAATATTGTTCAGTTTTCAGAAAAAGGAGTTTCAATATCATATTCTTAAATTCTTTCTCTTTTCTTCTTCTCATTATTATTATGATAATTATTATTTTATTATTACTCTTATTATTATTATTATTATTATTATTATTATTATTATTATTATTATTATTATTATTATTATTATTATTATTATTATTATTATTATAATTATTATTATTATTATTATTATTATTATTATTATTATTATTATTATAATTTTTATTATTATTATCATTATTATTATTATTATTATTATTATTATTATTATTATAATTATTATTATTATTATTACTATTATTATTATTATTATTATTATTATAATTATTATTATTATTATTATTATCATTATTATTATTATTATTATAATTATTATTATTATTATTATTATTATTATTATTATTATTATTATTATTATTATTATTATTATTATTATTATTATTATTATTATTATTACACATCTCCGAAGGGATTATTTTAAATGGTTGTCTGATTTAGTTCCCTTTTTTTCCGTTTATACCTTGAGAACACCTCATCCGATGGACTACAACTCTTCACCGCTAAGGTACTGTAATAGGGAAAGGTCCATGCCACTGGTCGGACGTGTGGGCGCCGTCTGCTCACTGGTACGTACAACAATCATCGATGTCGCTTCTACTAGATAAGTTGAGAAAGACTGTTCGGCTTCAGTTTTCTTTTATTTTCAAAGCTCTCTGTTTCTCGAAAGAATTTTGCTTTTGGTATTGTACTGTCGACGTTTTAATTTGTAAATTTTTTTAGATAAATTAGTTTACGTGCAATGACAGGAGAATGCCTCTTTAGACAAGGTGGTGTATCATGTACGGACACTTAAATGCACTATAAATTAATGCCGCACTCTGCACTATGCCTTTTGCTTCCTTTGATGTAGATTGAGTTGGGCTTAAGGGATGTGGGGACACCTTTCTCGTAAGGGTTATGCAGAGTATGGGGGGAAGGGCCCAGCTCCAGTTCCTTGGAACAAGAGCTGCCCTCTGTTTTTTTTTTCCCTAAGTGTGGTTTTTCTCTAAATTTGTTTTTTTCCAAGTTAGGTTTTTCGCTAAGTTAAGCATTTCTCTAAGTTAGGATTCTCTCTAAGTTTTTTTTTTTTTAAGTTAGGTTCTTCATTAAGTTAGATGTTTCTCTAAGTTTAGTTTTTTATCTAACTTAGTACGTATTTCTCTAAGGTTTTTAAGTAAGACTGATCTCTAAGTTTTTTTAATCAGAGAAAATTATATTCAACTTCTAAAGTAAAAAATTAGAAAATCATCCCCATGACAGTAACTAACTCAGGAAAGGAGCGAGGTTAGATCCTTATCGCGAGAACACAGTCCTAGAACTGGCTTTCTAGCTTTGGGATTGTGTTGCTGTTGGCTCGAACCTCCGACCGTTCAAGAAGAAAAAGGCACAATACCGTGATTGGAACAATACACAAATAACCCATGAAATATATATTTTTTTTCGTTAGATTCTAAATGATTTTTTGAGAAATTATTGCATACACAAATTTTTACTTGACTTATTCGGCAAAAAGAGCGTTGTTATTTAAGCCAAAATCGCAAATTTTCACATAGGAGAGAGGAGCTTACAACGACGATTCTAAGCATTTACAAAGTTCCTTGTTCCAGGGTAATGACTAGCGAGAAAGTTAGATCGATGAATCTGTCTTTCTAAGAAGTGACGCTATTTGTTAAACGAAAAAACATTCCGATTAGTGATTAAAATCGCTCTCTTTCTTTCTCTCTCTCTCACTTTTTTTTTTTTTTTTTTTTTTTTTTTTTTTTTTTTTTTTTTTTTTTTTACACAGGGTTTGACAAGGTTAAGGATCCCTAGCTTTATTGACAAGCTATTTACAGGTTAAGGATTCCTAACTTTATTGGCAAGCTAAGAGCTGTTACCTACATCAGCTCATTTGAAAGCATTTTTATTGTTATGAGACATACAAGTAGGGAACAGGATGAAGTTGGAGCCATCTGTGGGCCAGCATTTTCATTTGATCAACTGACTTTATCTCGTTGACATCATTATGCTGTACGAATGTGTTCCATACTCGAGTCATCCTGGGTATATATGATCTCAGATGGAGTGATGTTCTGGAGAAGGGTACAGCCAGAGTGAAGTTGCTGCTTTCTGCCCGTCTTGTGGCATAAAAGCTTGTTTCACGCTGTCCTCGAAGTGGATCCAAGTGTGGTACTTTTACAATATTGGCCTTGTACATAACAGTAAGGCCACCCACATACCTCCTATGTTGAAGGCTCTGCTGAAATGACAGATCTATCCAGGACGGGTCCAGGCGAGAGATGAGACGTCTTGCTCAGTTCTCTACTCTGTCAAGCAGTCGCAGATGAGAGGGGGGGAGGCAGGCAAACCAAGAAAGTGGAGCATACTCAAGGTGCGAGCGTACTTGTGCCTCGCACAGAATCTTGCAACCCCTACTGTCAAGCAGATGCGAGATACGGCGAAGTGCTGTAAGCTTCCTCTCTCTCTCTCTCTCTCTCTCTCTCCTAGTATGTTTTAGTCAGATAATAGTGACAGTAATTTTAACAGTGACAGGAAAATGAACTTGAAAATTCCTCCATTTTTTCAAGAAGTTTTTCCATTCCTTGTAGAATAATGTTTTTGTTCCGCATACATACATACATACATACATAGATGAGGAAATATCCAAAATTTAT
Organism: Cherax quadricarinatus; assembly: GCF_038502225.1. Taxonomy (NCBI): domain Eukaryota; kingdom Metazoa; phylum Arthropoda; class Malacostraca; order Decapoda; family Parastacidae; genus Cherax; species Cherax quadricarinatus. Next base: position 22,255,246 of record NC_091301.1, on the reverse strand, counting down.
GAAATAGGTAATGATTTAAAATACCCAAGAAATGTAATTGATAAATCTTTTAAAGTTGCTAGAAACACTTTTTATGATCCAAAAAGGGGCAACCAGCCTTATTCAACTAAAAATATGTTGGTTCTCCCTTACCATGAAAACTTGGTTGATATGCCTTCTCTTCTTAAGACTTTTAATATTAAAGTTGTATTCAAAAATCTTGATACAGTAAAAAAAACTTTTGATAAAGAATTCCCCCCAAAATGCTGATGGATGTGTCTATAAGATTCCTTGTAAAATTTGCGATAAAGTTTATTACGGTCAAACTGGCAAAAATCTCGAACTAAGATTAAAACAACATAAATATAGCATTAGAACTGGACAAGATTCCAATGCTCTATTTATTCATGTAAGAGATTTTAACCATCCAATTGATTTTCAAAAAGTTGAGAAAGTAGTATCAAGCAAGTCCATGGTCGACAGGAATATAATTGAATCTTGTTTCATAAAAAGCAGTTTTGACAATAATATGAATATTTCCTTTGGTTTATATAAATTAGATCCATTTATAATTAATAGAATTTGGGAAGAATTTAATAATACACTGGACAAATAATTTTTAAATTTTCTTGGGTAGAATAGCTTGGGGGTGAGTTGTGCAAAGGACCTATCCAAGTTGGCTCGCCGCGCGTCACGTGTTTAACCGTTGTGGGATCTGATAGTGAGGTGCTGGCCGGACCCCTTATATAGCTTCCTTGGATGCTTCACTTTCATAGTTCCTTGATAATGTGAGTAGTCACGAAAGCGCTTGGAATTTCTCTATTCTTTCAGAGTGGTTGTTTTGCATATTTTGAAATCACCTGTTTACTGTGATCTTATTGCGTACATACATACATACATACATACATACATACATACATACATACATGCATACATACATACATACATACATACATACATACACACAAACATACACAAACAGTTACATTCATAAGCTTTTCTCTCATCTTTTTGCTTCACTATTGACGACTTTGCGAGTTTAAAGTTTAATGGGAAGAAGAAGAAAAAGAATATATCAGAGTTTTCAATTTGCTCTTTTTTTTTTGTAATATTTCCCACAATCACAGAACTCACGAAAACTTTGCTTAATGATGATAATTATGGTAAGCCTCTGCTGTGCTGAGTCAATTCCTGGACAGATTTTCGTCCGGCGTCTGAATAATTACCAGTGAATTAATGGCTTCATTTAATTTGATATCAATTTTTTTTGTGCAAAACAATTTAAGAAGAGTTTTTTATTATTTTTTTGGGGGGAGGGGGGTCAGTTATATATGGAATCAATGACTGAACTAATCTTTAACACTGACTTAATTAATCTGTAACACTTTATTAATCCGTAACACTGAATTAATCTGTGACACTGAATTAATCTGTAACACTGTATTAATCTGTAACACTGTATTAATCTGTAACACTGACTTAATTAATCGGTAACACTTTATTAATTTGAAATAATGTATTAATCTGTAACACTGTATTAATCTGTAACACTTTATTAATCTGTAATACTTTATTAATCTGTAACACTTTATTAATCTGTAACACTAACAGATGAAGTCAAGTGTTCATGTACTGGCGACACACAACATATACTTTGAGAGTTTGTATTTTTCTCATCATGTATACTGTGGGAGTTTGCTTTAATCCCTATTTTAGGGATGAAACTATTTTAGGGATTAAATCTTTTTTACCACCATCTGGTGGTGAAAAGGTTGCATGCAGCCTTAACGACCCATGTGCAGCCGACAGGCTTTAAACTTCATTAACCAACTAACCATCAAGGCTGAGGGACTGACGACCTCACCTTCCTCTGTCTACAGTATGTAATCCTCGTGTTGAACTGAAAAGCAACTAGATAGCGAAGCATTTTCATAATAAAGATACCCAGCAGTAAGAGCCTGGTTGATCAGACCCTAATCCACCATGAGGCCTGGTCTCAGACCGAGCCGCGGGGGCGTTGACCCCCGAAACCCTCTCCAGGTAAACTCAGGCGTCGAACATGTGTCTCTTTCATCAACTTATTGGTAATGTATAGCAAAGTTTTAAGAACAGGAATGATAAGGAGAGTGTGAAGCTAGAATCTAGCTGCCAGAGAAGAGGAAGGGCCCGGAGCTGAGATTCGACCCCCTACAGGCACAAATAGGTGAGTAGATAAATTTACAAGGGCAAAAGAGCGTAGGCCAATAGGCCTGTTGCAGTTTCACGCTTACTTTTTTAAAGGAATTGACTGGTGTAATTTGGAGAGGATGGAAGCTTTGTAACATAGAAACTGCAGTGTGTCTAGATTGAAATGTTGGCAGAGAATTGTTGGATGTCCGACACAGAAGCAACTGTGATGGTCTGAACCGAGGAGGGTGAGAGACGTTGTTGTTATGTCCTGTGCACTTTTCAACGATCAACCATAACTCGAGCTACCACCATCACACCAGCTACCACTATCACACCAACTACCACCATCGCACCAGCTACCACCAACACACCAGCTACCACCATCACACCAGCTGCCACCATCACACCAGCTACCACCATCACACCAGCTAACACCAACACACCAGCTACCACCAACACACCAGCAACCACCATCACACCAGTTACCACCATCACACCAGCTACCACCATCACACCAGCAACCACCATCACACAAGTTACCACCATCACACCAGCTACCATCATCACACCAACTACCACCATCACACAAGCAACCACCATCACACCAGCTACCACCATCACACCAGCTACCACCATCACACCAGCTACCACCATCACACCAGCTACCACCAACACACCAGCAACCACCATCACACCAGTTACCACCATCACACCAGCTACCACCATCACACCAGCTACCACCATCACACCAGCTACCACCATCACACCAGCAACCACCATCACAAGAGCAACCACCAACACTCCAGCAACCACCATCACACCAACTACCACCATCACACCAGATACCACGAACACACCAGCTACCACCATCACACCAGCTACCACCATCACACCAGCTACCACCATCACTCCAGCTACCACCATCACACCAGCTACCACCATCACACCAGCTACCCCATCACACCAGCTACCACCATCACACCAGCAACCACCATCACTCCAGCTACCACCATCACACCAGCAACCAACATCACACCAGCTACCACCATCACACCAGCAACCACCATCACACCAGCAACCACCATCACACCAGCTACCACCATCACACCAGCAACCACCATCACACCAGCAACCAACATTACACCAGCTACCACCATCACACCCGCTACCACCATCACACCAGCAACCACCATCACACCACCAATCACCATCACAGAAGATACCACCATCACACCAGCAACCACCATCACACCAGCTACCACCATCACACCGGCAACCACCATAACACCAGCAACCACCATCACACCAGCAACCACCATCACACCAGCAACCACCATCACACCAGCTACCACCATCACACCAGATACCACCATCACACCAGCAACCACCATCACACCAGCAACCACCATTACACCAGCAACCACCAACACACCAGCAACCACCATCACACCAACTACCACCATCACACCAGCTACCACCAACACACCAGCTACCACCATCACACCAGCTACCACCATCACACCAGCTACCACCATCACACCAGCTACCACCAACACACCAGCTACCACCATCACACCAGCTACCACCATCACACCAGCTACCACCATCACACCAGCTACCACCATCACACCAGCTACCACCATCACACCAGCTACCCCATCACACCAGCTACCACCATCACACCAGCAACCACCATCACACCAGCTACCACCATCACACCAGCAGCCACCATCACACCAGCTACCACCATCACACCAGCAACCACCATCATACCAGCAACCACCATCACACCAGCAACCACCAACACACCAGCAACCACCATCACCGCAGCTACCACCATCACCGCAGCTACCACCATCACCGCAGCTACCACCATCACCGCAGCTACCACCATCACCGCAGCTACCACCATCACAGGAGCCACCACCATCACCGCAGCTACCACCATCACCGCAGCTACCACCATCACCGCAGCTACCACCATCACCGCAGCTACCACCATCACACCAGCAACCACCATCACAACAGCTACCACCATCACACCAGCAACCACCATCACACCAGCTACCACCATCACTCCAGCTACCACCATCACACCAGCAACCACCATCACACCAGCAACCACCATCACACCAGCTACCACCATCACACCAGCTACCACCATCACACCAGCTACCACCATCACACCAGCTACCACCATCACACCAGCAACCACCATCACACCAGCTACCACCATCACACCAGCAACCACCATCACACCAGCTACCACCATCACACCAGCTACCACCATCACACCAGCACCCACCATCACACCAGCAACCACCATCACACCAGCAACCACAATCACACCAGCAACCACCATCACACCAGCTACTACCATCACACCAGCTACCACCATCACTCCAGCTACCACCATCACACCAGCAACCACCATCACACCAGCTACCACCATCACACCAGCAACCACCATCACACCAGCTACCACCATCCCACCAGCAACCACCATCATACCAGCTACCACCATCACACCAGCAACCACCATCACACCAGCAACTGTCAGCGACTTGCTTAAAACTTTCCAGCAGTGATGTGCAATTTTTGAGGTACTTGTCTGGCTGACAACTTCTTGGGGCAGCTGTCAAAGGTGGCACTGGAAGAGTGCTACCATTGCCACCAGTGCCAACGGTGCCACCAGACAGTTAGAGAGGGACACCAAGTGTGCCTTACATTGTGAATAATGAAGGAGAATAAGGAACTGAATGGCAGCTTTTGAGGAGTTCAACCCACGTTGCCAGAAATGTTTTTCGCTTATATACCAAAGAAGTGTTGCTGTGCTGAAGTATTTTTGTATCCAAGACGACTGTAATGTGTGTCCTACAAGACTGTAGTGTGTGTCCTACAAGACTTTAGTGTGTGTCCTACAAGACTGTAGTGTGTGTCCTACAAGACTGTAGTGTGTGTCCTACAAGACTGTAGTGTGTGTCCTACAAGACTGTAGTGTGTGTCCTACAAGACTGTAGTGTGTGTCCAACATGACTGTAGTGTGTCCTACAAGACTGTAGTGTGTGTCCTACAAGACTGTAGTGTGTGTCCTACAAGACTGTAGTGTGTGTCCTACAAGACTTTAGTGTGTGTCCTACAAGACTGTAGTGTGTGTCCTACAAGACTGTAGTGTGTGTCCTACAAGACTTTAGTGTGTGTCCTACAAGACTGTAGTGTGTGTCCTACAAGACTGTAGTGTGTGTCCTACAAGACTTTAGTGTGTGTCCTACAAGACTGTAGTGTGTGTCCTACAAGACTAGTGTGTGTCCCACAAGACTTTAGTGTGTGTCCTACAAGACTGTAGTGTGTGTCCAACAAGACTGTAGTGTGTGTCCAACATGACTGTAGTGTGTGTCCTACAAGACTGTAGTGTGTGTCCTACAAGACTGTAGTGTGTGTCAAACAAGACTGTAGTGTGTGTCCTACAAGACTTTAGTGTGTGTCCAACATGACTGTAGTGTGTGTCCTACAAGACTGTAGTGTGTGTCCTACAAGACTTTAGTGTGTGTCCTACAAGACTGTAGTGTGTGTCCTACAAGACTGTAGTGTGTGTCCTACAAGACTGTAGTGTGTGTCCAACATGACTGTAGTGTGTGTCCTACAAGACTGTAGTGTGTGTCCTACAAGACTTTAGTGTGTGTCCAACATGACTGTAGTGTGTGTCCAACAAGACTGTAGTGTGTGTCCAACATGACTGTAGTGTGTGTCCAACAAGACTGTAGTGTGTGTCCAACAAGACTGTAGTGTGTGTCCAACAAGACTGTAGTGTGTGTCCAACAAGACTGTAGTGTGTGTCCAACAAGACTGTAGTGTGTGTCCAACAAGACTGTAGTGTGTGTCCAACAAGACTGTAGTGTGTGTCCAACAAGACTGTAGTGTGTGTCCAACATGACTGTAGTGTGTGTCCAACAAGACTGTAGTGTGTATCCAACAAGACTGTAGTGTGTGTCCAACATGACTGTAGTGTGTGTCCAACAAGACTGTAGTGTGTGTCCAACAAGACTGTAGTGTGTGTCCAGCAAGACTGTAGTGTGTGTACAACAAGACTGTAGTGTGTGTCCAACAAGACTGTAGTGTGTGTCCAACATGACTGTAGTGTGTGTCCAACATGACTGTAGTGTGTCTCCAACATGACTGTAGTGTGTGTCCAACAAGACTGTAGTGTGTGTACAACAAGACTGTAGTGTGTGTCCAACAAGACTGTAGTGTGTGTCCAACAAGACTGTAGTGTGTGTCCAACAAGACTGTAGTGTGTATCCAACAAGACTGTAGTGTGTGTCCAACAAGACTGTAGTGTGTGTCCAACATGACTGTAGTGTGTGTCCAACAAGACTGTAGTGTGTGTCCAACAAGACTGTAGTGTGTGTCCAACAAGACTGTGGTGTGTGTCCAAAAAGACTAGTGTGTGTCCAACAAGACTGTAGTGTGTGTCCAACAAGACTGTAGTGTGTGTCCAACATGACTGTAGTGTGTGTCCAACATGACTGTAGTGTTTGTCCAACATGACTGTAGTGTGTGTCCAACATGACTGTAGTGTGTGTCCAACATGACTGTAGTGTGTGTCCAACATGACTGTAGTGTGTGTCCAACAAGACTGTAGTGAGTGTCCAACAAGACTGTAGTGTGTATCCAACAAGACTGTAGTGTGTATCCAACAAGACTGTAGTGTGTGTCCAACAAGACTGTAGTGTGTGTCCAACATGACTGTAGTGTGTGTCCAACAAGACTGTAGTGTGTGTCCAACAAGACTGTAGTGTGTATCCAACAAGACTGTAGTGTGTATCCAACAAGACTGTAGTGTGTGTCCAACAAGACTGTAGTGTGTGTCCAACAAGACTGTAGTGTGTGTCCAACAAGACTGTAGTATGTGTCCAACAAGACTGTAGTGTGTGTCCAACAAGACTGTAGTGTGTATCCAACAAGACTGTAGTGTGTGTCCAACAAGAATGTAGTGTGTGTCCAACATGACTGTCGTGTGTGTCCAACAAGACTGTAGTGTGTGTCCAAAAAGACTGTAGTGTGTATCCAACAAGACTGTAGTGTGTGTCCAACAAGACTGTGGTGTGTGTCCAGCAAGACTGTAGTGTGTGTCCAACATGACTGTAGTGTGTATCCAACAATACTGTAGTGTGTGTCCAACAAGACTGTAGTGTGTGTCCAACAAGACTGTAGTGTGTGTCCAACATGACTGTAGTGTGTGTCCAACATGACTGTAGTGTGTGTCCAACAAGACTGTAGTGTGTGTCCAACAAGACTGTAGTGTGTGTCCAACAAGACTGTAGTGTGTGTCCAACAAGACTGTAGTGTGTGTCCAACAAGACTGTAGTGTGTGTCCAACAAGACTGTAGTGTGTGTCCAACAAGACTGTACTGTGTGTCCAACATGACTGTAGTGTGTGTCCAACAAGACTGTAGTGTGTATCCAAAAAGACTGTAGTGTGTGTCCAACAAGACTGTAGTGTGTATCCAACAAGACTGTAGTGTGTGTCCAACATGACTGTAGTGTGTGTCCAACATGACTGTAGTGTGTATCCAACAAGACTGTAGTGTGTGTACAACAAGACTGTAGTGTGTGTACAACAAGACTGTAGTGTGTGTCCAACAAGACTGTAGTGTGTGTCCAACAAGACTGTAGTGTGTGTCCAACAAGACTGTAGTGTGTGTCCAACAAGACTTTAGTGTGTGTCCAACAAGACTGTAGTGTGTGTCCAACAAGACTGTAGTGTGTGTCCAGCAAGACTGTAGTGTGTGTCCAACAAGACTGTAGTGTGTGTCCAACAAGACTGTAGTGTGTATCCAACAAGACTGTAGTGTGTGTACAACAAGACTGTAGTGTGTGTCCAACAAGACTGTAGTGTGTGTCCAACAAGACTGTAGTGTGTGTCCAACAAGACTGTAGTGTGTGTCCAACAAGACTGTAGTGTGTGTCCAACAAGACTGTAGTGTGTGTCCAACAAGACTGTAGTGTGTGTCCAACAAGACTGTAGTGTGGATCCAACAAGACTGTAGTGTGTGTCCAACAAGACTGTAGTGTGTGTCGAACAAGACTGTAGTGTGTGTCCAACAAGACTGTAGTGTGTATCCAACAAGACTGTAGTGTGTGTCCAACAAGACTGTAGTGTGTGTCCAACAAGACTGTAGTGTGTGTCCAACAAGACTGTAGTGTGTCCAACAAGACTGTAGTGTGTGTCCAACAAGACTGTAGTGTGTGTCCAACAAGACTGTAGTGTGTCCAACAAGACTGTAGTGTGTGTCCAACAAGACTGTAGTGTGTATCCAACAAGACTGTAGTGTGTATCCAACAAGACTGTAGTGTGTGTCTAACATGACTGTAGTGTGTGTCCAACAAGACTGTAGTGTGTGTCCAACAAGACTGTAGTGTGTGTTCAACAAGACTGTAGTGTGTGTCCAACAAGACTGTAGTGTGTGTCCAACATGACTGTAGTGTGTGTCCAACATGACTGTAGTGTGTGTCCAACAAGACTGTAGTGTGTGTACAACTAGACTGTAGTGTGTGTCCAACAAGACTGTAGTGTGTGTCCAACAAGACTGTAGTGTGTGTCCAACAAGACTGTAGTGTGTATCCAACAAGACTGTAGTGTGTGTCCAACAAGACTGCAGTGTGTGTCCAACAAGACTGTAGTGTGTGTCCAACATGACTGTAGTGTGTGTCCAACAAGACTGTAGTGTGTGTCCAACAAGACTGTAGTGTGTGTCCAACAAGACTGTAGTGTGTGTCCAACAAGACTGTAGTGTGTATCCAACAAGACTGTAGTGTGTGTCCAACAAGACTGTAGTGTGTGTCCAACAAGACTGTAGTGTGTATCCAACAAGACTGTAGTGTGTATCCAACAAGACTGTAGTGTGTGTCCAACAAGACTGTAGTGTGTGTCCAACATGACTGTAGTGTGTGTCCAACAAGACTGTAGTGTGTGTCCAACAAGACTGTAGTGTGTATCCAACAAGACTGTAGTGTGTATCCAACAAGACTGTAGTGTGTGTCCAACAAGACTGTAGTGTGTGTCCAACAAGACTGTAGTGTGTGTCCAACAAGACTGTAGTATGTGTCCAACAAGACTGTAGTGTGTGTCCAAGAAGACTGTAGTGTGTGTCCAACAAGACTGTAGTGTGTGTCCAACAAGACTGTAGTGTGTGTCCAACAAGACTGTGGTGTGTGTCCAACATGACTGTAGTGTGTGTCCAACAAGACTGTAGTGTGTGTCCAACAAGACTGTAGTGTGTGTCCAACAAGACTGTAGTGTGTGTCCAACAAGACTGTAGTGTGTGTCCAACAAGACTGTAGTGTGTGTCCAACAAGACTGTAGTATGTGTCCAACAAGACTGTAGTGTGTGTCCAAGAAGACTGTAGTGTGTGTCCAACAAGACTGTAGTGTGTGTCCAACAAGACTGTAGTGTGTGTCCAACAAGACTGTGGTGTGTGTCCAACATGACTGTAGTGTGTGTCCAACATGACTGTAGTGTGTGTCCAACATGACTGTAGTGTGTGTCCAACATGACTGTAGTGTGTGTCCAACATGACTGTAGTGTGTGTCCAACATGACTGTAGTGTGTGTCCAACATGACTGTAGTGTGTGTCCAACAAGACTGTAGTGTGTATCCAACAAGACTGTAGTGTGTATCCAACAAGACTGTAGTGTGTGTCCAACAAGACTGTAGTGTGTGTCCAACAAGACTGTAGTGTGTGTCCAACAAGACTGTAGTATGTGTCCAACAAGACTGTAGTGTGTGTCCAACAAGACTGTAGTGTGTGTCCAACAAGACTGTAGTGTGTGTCCAACAAGACTGTAGTGTGTGTCCAACAAGACTGTAGTGTGTGTCCAACAAGACTGTAGTGTGTGTCCAACAAGACTGTAGTGTGTGTCCAATAAGACTGTAGTGTGTGTCCAACAAGACTGTAGTGTGTGTCCAACAAGACTGTAGTGTGTGTCCAACAAGACTGTGGTGTGTGTCCAATAAGACTGCAGTGTGTGTCCAACAAGACTGTAGCATGTGTCCAACAAGACTGTAGTGTGTGTCCAACAAGACTGTAGTGTGTGTCCAACATTGCTGTAGTGTGTGTCCAACGTGACTGTAGTGTGTGTCCAATAAGACTGTAGTGTGTGTCCAACGTGACTGTAGCATGTGTCCAACAAGACTGTAGTGTGTGCCCAACAAGACTGTAGTGTGTGTCCAACATTGCTGTAGTGTGTGTCCAACGTGACTGTAGTGTGTGTCCAATAAGACTGTAGTGTGTGTACAATAAAACTGTAGTGTGTGTCCAACAAGACTGTAGTGTGTGTCCAACAAGACTGAAGTGTGTGTCCAACAAGACTGTAGTGTGTGTCCAACAAGACTGTAGTGTGTGTCCAACAAGACTGTAGTGTGTGTCCAACAAGACTGTAGTGTGTGTCCAACAAGACTGTAGTGTGTGTCCAACAAGACTGTAGTGTGTGTCCAACATGTCTGTAGTGTGTGTCCAACATGACTGTAGTGTGTGTCCAACAAGACTGTAGTGTGTGTCCAATAAGACTGTAGTGTGTGTACAATAAAACTGTAGTGTGTGTCCAGCAAGACTGTAGTGTGTGTCCAACAAGACTGTAGTGTGTGTCCAACAAGACTGTAGTGTGTGTCCAACATGACTGTAGTGTGTGTCCAACATGACTGTAGTGTGTATCCAACAAGACTGTAGTGTGTGTCCAACAAGACTGTAGTGTGTGTCCAACAAGACTGTAGTATGTGTCCAACAAGACTGTAGTGTGTATCCAACAAGACTGTAGTGTGTATCCAACAAGACTGTAGTGTGTGTCCAACAAGACTGTAGTGTGTGTCCAACATGACTGAAGTGTGTGTCCAATAAGACTGTAGTGTGTGTACAATATAACTGTAGTGTGTGTCCAGCAAGACTGTAGTGTGTGTCCAACAAGACTGTAGTGTGTGTCCAACAAGACTGTAGTGTGTGTCCAACATGACTGTAGTGTGTGTCCAACATGACTGTAGTGTGTATCCAACAAGACTGTAGTGTGTGTCCAACAAGACTATAGTGTGTGTCCAACAAGACTGTAGTATGTGTCCAACAAGACTGTAGTGTGTATCCAACAAGACTGTAGTGTGTATCCAACAAGACTGTAGTGTGTGTCCAACAAGACTGTAGTGTGTGTCCAACAAGACTCTAGTGTGTGTCCAACAAGACTGTAGTATGTGTCCAACAAGACTGTAGTGTGTGTCCAACAAGACTGTAGTGTGTATCCAACAAGACTGTAGTGTGTGTCCAACAAGACTGTAGTGTGTGTCCAACATGACTGTAGTGTGTGTCCAACAAGACTGTAATGTGTGTCCAACAAGACTGTAGTGTGTATCCAACAAGACTGTAGTGTGTGTCCAACAAGACTGTGGTGTGTGTCCAACAAGTCTGTAGTGTGTGTCCAACATTACTGTAGTGTGTATCCAACAAGACTGTAGTGTGTGTCCAACAAGACTGTAGTGTGTGTCCAACAAGACTGTAGTGTGTGTCCAACATGACTGTAGTGTGTGTCCAACATGACTGTAGTGTGTGTCCAACAAGACTGTAGTGTGTGTCCAACAAGACTGTAGTGTGCGTCCAAGAAGACTGTAGTGTGTATCCAGAAGACTGTAGTGTGTATCCAACAAGACTGTAGTGTGTGTCCAACAAGACTGTGGTGTGTGTCCAACAAGACTGTAGTGTGTGTCCAACAAGACTGTAGTGTGTATCCAACAAGACTGTAGTGTGTGTCCAACAAGACTGTAGTATGTGTCCAACAAGACTGTAGTGTGCGTCCAAGAAGACTGTAGTGTGTGTCCAACATTGCTGTAGTGTGTGTCCTACGTGACTGTAGTGTGTGTCCAACAAGACTGTAGTATGTGTCCAACAATACTGTAGTGTGTGTCCAACATGACTGTAGTGTGTGTCCAACAAGACTGTAGTGTGTGTCCAACAAGACTGTAGTGTGTGTCCAACAAGAAAGTAGTGTGTGTCCAACAAGACTGTAGTGTGTGTCCAACAAGACTGTAGTGTGTGTCCAATAAGACTGTAGTGTGTGTCCAATAAGACAGAAGTGTGTGTCCAACAAGACTGTAGTGTGTGTCCAATAAGACTTTAGTGTGTGTCCAACAAGACTGTAGTGTATGTCCAACAAGACTGTAGTGTGTGTCCAACAAGACTGTAGTGTGTGTCCAACAAGACTGTAGTGTGTGTCCAACAAGACTGTAGTGTGTGTCCAATAAGACTGTAGTGTGTGTCCAACAAGACTGTAGTGTGTGTCCAACAAGACTGTAGTGTGTGTCCAAAAAGACTGTAGTGTGTGTCCAACAAGACTGTAGTGTGTGTCCAACATGACTGTAGTGTGTGTCCAACATGACTGTAGTGTGTGTCCAACAAGACTGTAGTGTGTGTCCAACAAGACTGTAGTGTGTGTCCAACAAGACTGTAGTGTGTGTCCAACAAGACTGTAGTGTGTGTCCAACAAGACTGTAGTGTGTGTCCAACAAGACTGTAGTGTGTGTCCAACAAGACTGTAGTGTGTGTCCAACAAGACTGTAGTATGTGTCCAACAAGAGTGTAGTGTGTGTCCAACAAGACTGTAGTGTGTATCCAACAAGACTGTAGTGTGTGTCCAACAAGACTGTAGTGTGTGTCCAACATGACTGTAGTGTGTGTCCAACAAGACTGTAGTGTGTGTCCAACAAGACTGTAGTGTGTATCCAACAAGACTGTAGTGTGTGTCCAACAAGACTGTGGTGTGTGTCCAACAAGACTGTAGTGTGTGTCCAACATGACTGTAGTGTGTATCCAACGAGACTGTAGTGTGTGTCCAACAAGACTGTAGTGTGTGTCCAACAAGACTGTAGTGTGTGTCCAACATGACTGTAGTGTGTGTCCAACATGACTGTAGTGTGTGTCCAACAAGACTGTAGTGTGTGTCCAACAAGACTGTAGTGTGCGTCCAAGAAGACTGTAGTGTGTATCCAGAAGACTGTAGTGTGTATCCAACAAGACTGTAGTGTGTGTCCAACAAGACTGTGGTGTGTGTCCAACAAGACTGTAGTGTGTGTCCAACAAGACTGTAGTGTGTATCCAACAAGACTGTAGTGTGTGTCCAACAAGACTGTAGTATGTGTCCAACAAGACTGTAGTGTGTGTCCAAGAAGACTGTAGTGTGTGTCCAACATTGCTGTAGTGTGTGTCCTACGTGACTGTAGTGTGTGTCCAACAAGACTGTAGTATGTGTCCAACAATACTGTAGTGTGTGTCCAACATGACTGTAATGTGTGTCCAACACGACTGTAGTGTGTGTCCAACAAGACTGTAGTGTGTGTCCAACAAGACTGTAGTGTGTGTCCAACAAGACTGTAGTGTGTGTCCAACAAGACTGTAGTGTGTGTCCAATAAGACTGTAGTGTGTGTCCAATAAGACAGAAGTGTGTGTCCAACAAGACTGTAGTGTGTGTCCAATAAGACTTTAGTGTGTGTCCAACAAGACTGTAGTGTATGTCCAACAAGACTGTAGTGTGTGTCCAATAAGACTTTAGTGTGTGTCCAACAAAACTGTAGTGTGTGTCCAACAAGACTGTAGTGTGTGTCCAACAAGACTGAAGTGTGTGTCCAATAAGACTGTAGTGTGTGTCCAACAAGACTGTAGTGTGTGTCCAATAAGACTGTAGTGTGTGTCCAACAAGACTGTAGTGTGTGTCCAATAAGACCGAAGTGTGTGTCCAACAAGACTGTAGTGTGTGTCCAATAAGACTTTAGTGTGTGTCCAACAAGACTGTAGTGTGTGTCCAACAAGACTGTAGTGTGTGTCCAACAAGACTGTAGTGTTTATCCAACAAGACTGTAGTGTGTGTCCAACATGACTGTAGTGTGTGTCCAACAAGACTGTAGTGTGTATCCAACAAGACTGTAGTGTGTGTCCAACAAGACTGTAGTGTGTGTCCAACAAGACTGTAGTGTGTATCCAACAAGACTGTAGTGTGTGTCCAACAAGACTGTAGTGTGTGTCCAACAAGACTGTAGTGTGTGTCCAACAAGACTGTAGTATGTGTCCAACAAGACTGTAGTATGTGTCCAACAAGACTGTAGTGTGTATCCAACAAGACTGTAGTGTGTGTCCAACAAGACTGTAGTGTGTGACCAACAAGACTGTAGTGTGTGTCCAACAAGACTGTAGTATGTGTCCAACAAGACTGTAGTGTGTGTCCAACAAGACTGTTGTGTGTGTCCAACAAGACTAGTGTGTGTCCAACAAGACTGTAGTGTGTATCCAATAAGACTGTAGTGTGTGTCCAACAAGACTGTAGCATGTGTCCAACAAGACTGTAGTGTGTGTCCAACAAGACTGTAGTGTGTGTCCAACATTGCTGTAGTGTGTGTCCTACGTGACTGTAGTGTGTATCCAACAAGACTGTAGTGTGTGTCCAACAATACTGTAGTGTGTGTCCAACAAGACTGTAGTGTGTGTCCAACAAGACTGTAGTGTGTGTCCAACAAGACTGTAGTGTGTGTCCAACAAGACTGTAGTGTGTGTCCAACAAGGCTGTAGTGTGTGTCCAACAAGACTGTAGTGTGTGTCCAATAAGACTGCAGTGTGTGTCCAACAAGACTGTAGCATGTGTCCAACAAGACTGTAGTGTGTGTCCAACAAGACTGTAGTGTGTGTCCAACATTGCTGTAGTGTGTGTCCAACGTGACTGTAGTGTGTGTCCAATAAGACTGTAGTGTGTGTACAATAAAACTGTAGTGTGTGTCCAACAAGACTGTAGTGTGTGTCCAACAAGACTGTAGTGTGTGTCCAACAAGACTGTAGTGTGTGTCCAACAAGACTGTAGTGTGTGTCCAACAAGACTGTAGTGTGTGTCCAACAAGACTGTAGTGTGTGTCCAACAAGACTGTAGTGTGTGTCCAACAAGACTGTAGTGTGTGTCCAACATGACTGTAGTGTGTGTCCAACATGACTGTAGTGTGTGTCCAACAAGACTGTAGTGTGTGTCCAATAAGACTGTAGTGTGTGTACAATAAAACTGTAGTGTGTGTCCAGCAAGACTGTAGTGTGTGTCCAACAAGACTGTAGTGTGTGTCCAACAAGACTGTAGTGTGTGTCCAACAAGACTGTAGTGTGTGTCCAACAAGACTGTAGTGTGTGTCCAACAAGACTGTAGTGTGTGTCCAATAAGACTGTAGTGTGTGTCCAACAAGACTGTAGTGTGTGTCCAACAAGACTGTAGTGTGTGTCCAACAAGACTGTAGTGTGTGTCCAACAAGACTGTACTGTGTGTCCAACATGACTGTAGTGTGTGTCCAACATGACTGTAGTGTGTGTCCAACAAGACTGTAGTGTGTGTCCAACAAGACTGTAGTGTGTGTCCAACAAGACTGTAGTGTGTGTCCAACAAGACTGTAGTGTGTGTCCAACAAGACTGTAGTGTGTGTCCAACAAGACTGTAGTGTGTGTCCAACAAGACTGTAGTGTGTGTCCAACAAGACTGTAGTGTGTGTCCAACAAGACTGTAGTGTGTGTCCACTAAGACTGTAGTGTGTGTCCAACAAGACTGTAGTGTGTGTCCAACAAGACTGTAGTGTGTGTCCAACAAGACTGTAGTGTGTGTCCAATAAGACTGCAGTGTGTGTCCAACAAGACTGTAGCATGTGTCCAACAAGACTGTAGTGTGTGTCCAACAAGACTGTAGTGTGTGTCCAACATTGCTGTAGTGTGTGTCCAACGTGACTGTAGTGTGTGTCCAATAAGACTGTAGTGTGTGTCCAACGTGACTGTAGTGTGTGTCCAACAAGACTGTAGTGTGTGTCCAACAAGACTGTAGTGTGTGTCCAACAAGACTGTAGTGTGTGTCCAACAAGACTGAAGTGTGTGTCCAACAAGACTGTAGTGTGTGTCCAACATGACTGTAGTGTGTGTCCAACATGACTGTAGTGTGTGTCCAACAAGACTGTAGTGTGTGTCCAACAAGACTGTAGTGTGTGTCCAACATTGCTGTAGTGTGTGTCCAACGTGACTGTAGTGTGTGTCCAACAAGACTGTAGTGTGTGTCCAACAAGACTGTAGTGTGTGTCCAACAAGACTGTAGTGTGTGTCCAACATTGCTGTAGTGTGTGTCCAACGTGACTGTAGTGTGTGTCCAACAAGACTGTAGTGTGTGTCCAACAAGACTGTAGTGTGTGTCCAACAAGACTGTAGTGTGTGTCCAACAAGACTGTAGTGTGTGTCCAACAAGACTGTAGTGTGTGTCCAACAAGACTGTAGTGTGTGTCCAACATGACTGTAGTGTGTGTCCAGCAAGACTGTAGTGTGTGTCCAACAAGACTGTAGTGTGTGTCCAACAAGACTGTAGTGTGTGTCCAACAAGACTGTAGTGTGTGTCCAACAAGACTGTAGTGTGTGTCCAACAAGACTGTAGTGTGTGTCCAATAAGACTGTAGTGTGTGTCCAACAAGACTGTAGTGTGTGTCCAATAAGACTGTGGTGTGTGTGCAACAAGACTGTAGTGTGTGTCCAACAAGACTGCAGTGTGTGTCCAACAAGACTGTAGTGTGTGTCCAACAAGACTGTAGTGTGTGTCCAACAAGACTGTAGTGTGTGTCCAACAAGACTAGTGTGTGTCCAACAAGACTGTAGTGTGTGTCCAACAAGACTGTAGTGTGTGTCCAACAAGACTGTAGTGTGTGTCCAACAAGACTGTAGTGTGTGTCCAACAAGACTGTAGTGTGTGTCCAACAAGACTGTAGTGTGTGTCCAACAAGACTGTAGTGTGTGTCCAACAAGACTGCAGTGTGTGTCCAACAAGACTGTAGTGTGTGTACAACAAGACTGTAGTGTGTGTCCAACAAGACTGTAGTGTGTCCAACAAGACTGCAGTGTGTGTCCAAAAAGACTGTAGTGTGTCCAACAAGACTGTAGTGTGTGTCCAACAAGACTGTAGTGTGTGTCCAACAAGACTGTAGTGTGTCCAACAAGACTGCAGTGTGTGTCCAACAAGACTGTAGTGTGTATCCAACAAGACTGTAGTGTGTGTCCAACAAGACTGTAGTGTGTGTCCAACAAGACTGTAGTGTGTATCCAACAAGACTGTAGTGTGTGTCCAACAAGACTGTAGTGTGTGTCCAACATGACTGTAGTGTGTGTCCAACAAGACTGTAGTGTGTGTCCAACAAGACTGCAGTGTGTGTCCAACAAGACTGTAGTGTGTGTCCAACAAGACTGTAGTGTGTCCAACAAGACTGTAGTGTGTGTCCAACAAGACTGGAGTGTGTGTCCAACAAGACTGGAGTGTGTGTCCAAGAAGACTGGAGTGTGTGTCCAACAAGACTGGAGTGTGTGTCCAACAAGACTGGAGTGTGTGTCCAACAAGACTGGAGTGTGTGTCCAACAAGACTGGAGTGTGTGTCCAACAAGACTGGAGTGTGTGTCCAACAAGACTGGAGTGTGTGTCCAACAAGACTGTAGTGTGTCCAACAAGACTGTAGTGTGTGTCCAACAAGACTGGAGTGTGTGTCCAACAAGACTGGAGTGTGTGTCCAACAAGACTGGAGTGTGTGTCCAAAAAGACTGTAGTGTGTGTCCAACAAGACTGTAGTGTGTGTCCAACAAGACTGTAGTGTGTGTCCAACAAGACTGTAGTGTGTGTCCAACAAGACTGTAGTGTGTGTCCAACAAGACTGTAGTGTGTGTCCAACAAGACTGTAGTGTGTGTCCAACAAGACTGTAGTGTGTGTCCAACAAGACTGTAGTGTGTGTCCAACAAGACTGTAGTGTGTGTCCAACAAGACTGTAGTGTGTGTCCAACAAGACTGTAGTGTGTGTCCAACAAGACTGTAGTGTGTGTCCAACAAGACTGTAGTGTGTGTCCAACAAGACTGTAGTGTGTGTCCAACAAGACTGTAGTGTGTGTCCAACAAGACTGTAGTGTGTGTCCAACAAGACTGTAGTGTGTGTCCAACAAGTCTGTAGTGTGTGTCCAACAAGACTGTAGTGTGTGTCCAACAAGACTGTAGTGTGTGTCCAACAAGACTGTAGTGTGTGTCCACTGTAGTGTGTGTCCAACAAGACTGTAGTGTGTGTCCAACAAGACTGTAGTGTGTGTCCAACAAGACTGTAGTGTGTGTCCAACAAGACTGTAGTGTGTGTCCAACAAGACTGTAGTGTGTGTCCAACAAGACTGTAGTGTGTGTCCAACAAGACTGTAGTGTGTGTCCAACAAGACTGTAGTGTGTGTCCAACAAGACTGTAGTGTGTGTCCAACAAGACTGTAGTGTGTGTCCAACAAGACTGTAGTGTGTGTCCAACAAGACTGTAGTGTGTGTCCAACAAGACTGTAGTGTGTGTCCAACAAGACTGTAGTGTGTGTCCAACAAGACTGTAGTGTGTGTCCAACAAGACTGTAGTGTGTGTCCAACAAGACTGTAGTGAGTGTCCAACAAGACTGTAGTGTGTGTCCAACAAGACTGTAGTGTGTGTCCAACATGACTGTAGTGTCTGTCCAGCAAGACTGTAGTGTGTGTCCAACAAGACTGTAGTGTGTGTCCAACAAGACTGTAGTGTGTGTCCAACAAGACTGTAGTGTGTGTCCAACAAGACTGTAGTGTGTGTCCAACAAGACTGTAGTGTGTGTCCAATAAGACTGTAGTGTGTGTCCAACAAGACTGTAGTGTGTGTCCAATAAGACTGTGGTGTGTGTGCAACAAGACTGTAGTGTGTGTCCAACAAGACTGCAGTGTGTGTCCAACAAGACTGTAGTGTGTGTCCAACAAGACTGTAGTGTGTGTCCAACAAGACTGTAGTGTGTGTCCAACAAGACTGTAGTGTGTGTCCAACAAGACTGTAGTGTGTGTCCAACAAGACTGTAGTGTGTGTCCAATAAGACTGTAGTGAGTGTCCAACAAGACTGTAGTGTGTGTCCAACAAGACTGTAGTGTGTGTCCAACATGACTGTAGTGTGTGTCCAGCAAGACTGTAGTGTGTGTCCAACAAGACTGTAGTGTGTGTCCAACAAGACTGTAGTGTGTGTCCAACAAGACTGTAGTGTGTGTCCAACAAGACTGTAGTGTGTGTCCAACAAGACTGTAGTGTGTGTCCAATAAGACTGTAGTGTGTGTCCAGCAAGACTGTAGTGTGTGTCCAATAAGACTGTGGTGTGTGTGCAACAAGACTGTAGTGTGTGTCCAACAAGACT
>NC_091301.1:22170858-22230858 GCF_038502225.1 Cherax quadricarinatus | reverse complement strand
CTTGTTTCTGTGTCCTATCTCTCGAACATCCTGTCTTTGTCCACCTTGTCTATTCCGCCCAGTATTTTATATGTCGTTATCATGTCTCCCCTGACCCTCCTCTCCTCCAGTGTCGTCAGGCCGATTTCCTTTAACCTTTCTTCGTTGGACATTCCCCTTAGCTCTGGAACTAACCTTGTCACAAACCGTTGCACTTTCTCTAATTTCTTGACGTGCTTGATCAAGTGCGGGTTCCAAACAGGTGCTGCATGCTCCAGTATGGGCCTGACGTACACGGTGTACAGTGTCTTGAACGATTCTTTGCTAAAGTATCGGAACGCTGTTCTCAGGTTTGCCAGGCGCCCATATTCTGCAGCAGTTATCTGGTTGATGTGTGCTTCCGGAGACATGCTCGGTATTATACTCACTCCAAGATCTTTCTCCTTGAGCGAGGTTTGCAGCCTATACTCCGTCTGCGGTCTTCTGTGCCCTTCCCCTATCTTTATGACTGCATTTGGGGGGTTAAATTCGAGAAGCCAGTTGCTGAACCAGGTGTTCAGTCTGTCCATGTCTCTTTGAAGTCCTGCCTGATCCTCATCTGATTTAATTCTACTCATTAACTTCGCATCATCTGCAAACAGGGACACTTCTGAGTCTAACCCTTCCATCATGTAGTTCACATATACCAAAAATAGCACTGGTCCTAGGACCGACCCGTGTGGGACCCCGCTTGTCACAGGTGCCTACTGTGATACCTCATTACGTACCATGACTCGTTGCTGCCTCCCTGTCAGGTATTCTCTGATCCATTGCAGTGCCCTTCGTGTTATATGCGTCTGATCCTCTAGCTTCTGCACTAATCTCTTGTGAGGAACTGCGTCAAAGGCATTCTTGCAGTCCAAGAAGATGCAATCAACCCACCCCTCTCTCTCGTGTCTTAATTCTGCTATTTTATCATAAAACTCCAGAAGGTTTGTGACACAGGATTTGCCTTCCATGAACCCGTGCTGGTTGGCGTTTATACTCTTGTTCTGTTCCAGGTGCTCCACCACTCTCCTCCTGATAATCTTCTCCATAACTTTGCATACTATACACGTCAGTGACACAGGTCTATAGTTAAGTGCCTCTTTTCTGTCTCCTTTTTTTAAAAATGGGAACTACATTTGCCGTCTTCCATACCTCAGGTAGTTGCCCAGTTTCCAGGGATGTGTTGACGATTGTGGTAAGTGGCACACACAGCATATCCGCTCCCTCTCTGAGGACCCATGGGGAGATGTCCGGTCCCATTGCCTTTGAGGTATCTATGTCCCTTAGCAGCTTCTTGACCTCCTTCTCAATTGTATTTATGTCATCCAACACTTGTTGGTATATTCCTTGCTAGTGTCCCCATCTGGTCTGTCCCCCCAGAGGCCTTCCTGTCTCCACTGTAAATACTTCCTTAAATCTCATGTTTAGCTCCTCACATACTTCTTGATCGTTTCTTGTGAGTTCTCCACCTTCTTTCCTCAGCCTTATCACCTGGTCTTTGACTGTTGTCTTCCTCCTAATGTGGCTATACAGCAGTTTCGGGCAGACTTGACTTTCGATGTTATGTCGTTTTCGTGCTGTTGCTGGGCCTCCCTCCTTATCTGTGCATACTCGTTTCTGGCTCTTCTACTAATCTAATTATTTTCCTGGGTCCTTTGTCTCCTGTACCTTTTCCATTCTCTGGTGCACTTAGTTTTTGCCTCCCTACTCCTTTGGGTAAACCAAGGACTCGCTTTGGTCTTCCTATTATTTCTATTTCCCTTGGGAACAAACCCTTCCTCTGCCTCCTTGCACTTTGTTGCTATATATTCCATCATCTCGTTTACTGATTTTCCTACCAGTTCTCTGTCCCACTGAACCTCCCGCAGGAAGTTCCTCATACCTGTGTATCCCCCCCTTTTATAGTCTGGCTTTTCCCATTCAATTCCTGTTACCTTCTCCACTTGTAACTCTACTATATAATCAAAACTCAGAACCACGTGATCGCTAGATCCAAGGGACCTCTCGTAAGTGATGTCTTCAATGTCTGAACTGCTCAGGGTGAACATAAGATCCAGTCTTTCTGGCTCATCGTCCCCTCTCTCTCTGGTAGTGTCCCTGACATGTTGATGCATGAGGTTTTCAAGTACCACATCCATCATCTTGGCTCTCCATGTTTCGGGGCCCCCATGTGGCTCCAGGTTTTCCCAGTCGATCTCCCTGTGGTTGAAATCGCCCATTACCAGTAACTTTGCTCTGCTCGAGTGAGCTCTTCTTGCCACCTCAGCCAGTGTCTACCATCGCTCTGTTGTTTTCTTTGTACTCCTCTCTTGGCCTCCTGCAGTTCTGTGGTGGGTTATACATCACTCCAATGACTACTTTATGTTCTCCAGACTGAATTGTACCTACTATGTTGTCCCTTTCTCCAATCACGTCCATGCCTTCCATTTCCTCAAATCCCCATCGTTTTTTTTATGAGCAGTGCAACCCCTCCTCCCCTTCTACTCCTTCTATCTTTCCTCAGGATCTGGTATCCCGGTGGGAAGATTGTGTCTGTTATTGTCTCAGCGAGTTTCGTTTCTGTGACTGCTATGATGTCTGGGGATTTCTCGCTGATTCTTTCGTGCCACTCCTCATATTTATTCGTTATTCTGTCCGCGTTTTTGTACCAAACCTTCAGCTTCTTTTCTATCACTGTGGTCCTGCGAGAATATTGAGGTTGGGGGAGTGAAAGTCTTGGTGGGGGCCTATGGGGGGCTGTGATATGGGTGGGGTTTGTGATGAGAGGGGTGGAGTCAGAATTTCCATAAGGGGCAGCTGTTGGGGTGAGATTTGTGATGTGGACGTTGGCGGCAGAGGGAACAGTGTGTGGGTTTTGCTTTAGATTGCTAAGTTGCGTTGGGATTGTCGCCATTGGAGCCTTTCTCTGGGAGTTTCTGCGGGGTGTGTTTGCCCTTCCTCCTGTGTCTGGGTCCTGCTCATCTTCATCACTGCCTCTCATTCCTCCTTGCATCTTTGTACCCTCTCTTTCAGTGTAGTCCTTTCTTCTTGTGTTCTGTTGCGATCGAGGTATACTCTCTGGTACCCTGATTTGTCCCTCAGTCGTGCTTTCTCTTGCAGGATCCTGGTTCGAGCTGATTCTTCCTTGAAAATTACTTTGACAGGCCGTTTCCTTCAACTCGCAAACCACCCAATTCTCCGAAAATTTGTGACCTGGGTCATATCGCCCTCATCTATTGTTTTCATGATGCCTTCAATCACTTTTTCCTCTTCCTGTTTTATTTCTTTGAAGTTGTCCCCTTTGGCTTCTTGGAGCCCGTAGACAAAAACTGACCTCTCCCTTTCTTCCTCCCACTGAGTCTCCATTTGCATCCTCTGAGGTGTTTTAGATCCTTCCATTGAAAGTTCTTACCTTCAATCCCTGTCCTTTCTGAAACTTTTATGCTCAGTGTACTGTCTTTCATGATCAACTGTTCCTTGCTACTGCAGTTGGCTGTTAGAGTCTCTGCATATAACATACCTTCATTGTCATCAGACCTATCATTTGATCTTAGTGTGCTCCTTGTCTTCTCCCTGGCCCCACGTGGGTCTGATAGGGCCTTTGCGTATGGCATATCTTTGTTTCTTACCATCCCCTTGTCTGTGCCTGACATAGAATTTCCTGATGTCACATCTGAATTGTTATTTGTCTCTCTAATCTGTTTTAGGTTTTTTAGTTTCTCTTCTAAGCACTGTATCCTAGCTTTTGCTGTTAAAACTTGTAACTCCCAATTCCTGCACTCTTCAGCTATCCTCTCCTCCGTTATCTTGCCAAGCTCTTCTATCTTCCTTCCCCTCTTCCTCCCTTTTTTGGAGCTCTAACTCCCAATCTTTCCTCCCTGGTTCGTCCACCAGATCTCTGGTTTTCTGTCCTCTAGGGCCACCCATTTTTTTTCTTACCACAGAAAGAAGCGTATGTATTTTACCACAGAGAGAAGTTTATGTATTTTCAGGGTGTGTGTGTGGGGGAGGAGGGAGAAGGCTAGAGGAGAGAGAGAGAGAGAGAGAATAAGAGGGGGAGAAGGCTAGAGGAGGGAAATAGATGGCAAGTAACATTTGCACCTGAGAAAACGCAAATGATGATCGTCTCTAGGCACCATGATGGTAATGCTAGTGCAGTAGTAAGGATGAATGGGAGGGTGTTGGCACCTGGAGAAGAAGTTGATATCCTTGGGGTGAAATTTGACTCCAAACTAACCATGAAGAACCATGTTGTAAATCTTGCAAACAAGGCAACCAGGAAGCTTACAGCACTTCGCCGTATCTCGCATCTGCTTGACAGTAGGGGTTGCAAGATCCTGTACGAGGCACAAGTACGCTCACACCTTGAGTATGCTCCACGTTCTTGGTTTGCCTGCCCCCCCTCTCATCTGCGACTGCTTGATAGAGTAGAGAACAGAGCAAGACGTCTCATCTCTCGCCTGGACCCATCCTGGATAGATCTGTCATTTCAGCAGAGCCTTCAACATAGGAGGGATGTGGGTGGCCTTACTGTTATGTACAAGGCCAATATTGTCAAAATACCACACTTGGATCCACTTCGAGGACAGCGTGAAATAAGCTTTTATGCCACAAGACGGGCAGAAAACAGCAACTTCACTCTGGCTGTACCCTTCTCCAGAACATCACTCCATCTGAGATCATACATACGAAGGATGACTCGAGTATGGAACACATTCGTACAGCATAATGATGTCAACGAGATAAAGTCAGTTGATCAAATGAAAATGCTGGCCCACAGATGGCTCCAACTTCATCCTGTTCCCTACTTGTATGTCTCATAACAATAAAAATGCTTTCAAATGAGCTGATGTAGGTAACAGCTTTTAGCTTGCCAATAAAGTTAGGAATCCTTAACCTGTAAATAGCTTGTCAATAAAGCTAGGGATCCTTAACCTTGTCAAACCCTGTGTAAAAAAAAAAAAAAAAGACAGTATGAGTGCGTATGTTTGTGTTTGCGTGAATGAGTGGGTGTGGGAGGAGGGTGGGAGCGTGTGTGTGTGTGTACTCACCTAATTGTGGTTGCAGGGGTCGAGACTCAGCTCCTGGCCCCGTGTATGTGTGTGTGTGTGTGTGTGAGCACTCCAGTTGTTTATATATTCCAGTAATAATGTACCTCACTTCTATGTATCCATCATACTAATAAAATACCATTAATAATAATAGTAATTGTAATAATTATAATACTAGTGTGTGTTGACGAGTGTTTCCTTCGCCCACGTTGAGATTAAGACACATGTGCAACATCTGGGTATCTTTATTGTAGACGTTTCGCCATCCAGTGGCTTTATCAATACAAATTCTAGGACATAACTTGAAGACAGTAGAACTATGTACAGAAAATGAGGTAATCAGTCCCTCAACCTAGGAGTAGGTGCAAAGAGCACCCACGTTGTTTACCCAATACTTGCTTCTCAGATTGTACTGCCTTTGTGTCTTAAAAACTTATTTATCTCTTAAAGCTGTTGTCAGGTCTGTAGTCCTATTGGTCCCCACTTACTCCTCCTACCAAGGTCACCTATTCCTCGCTCCTGCCAATTTTATCTTCCTACTACTGCTAGGTGCTGTGTGTATGATATTCACTCTGGAGCAGGGTTTGTGACAGCCAGCTACCAGTGATCTAGGGCCGGCTCTATCACTCAAACTTTCCCGTTAACCACAAACAGGTGATTTGTACGTTACTCCTCAGAGGGGACGTCCATCCAGATGCTGTACGATGACTCTCGTGCTCCTCGCCCTTCCGCCTCCGACCACTTCAATTATTCTATTCTTATTGCCCGTTTGAGTCCTCATTTACCACACTTATCACTTGTATATTGCTACTTTTGTAATTTACACTTCACTTTTGGTAAGTACACTTCTTATTTGTATGACACCCAACCTGTTACGGAGGCGCTACTTCCTGCAGGCCTACTGCTTCCACGTTCTCTGGTTATATATATATATATATATATATATATATATATATATATATATATATATATATATATATATATATATATATATATATATATATATATATTATATATATATATATATATATATATATATATATATATATATATATATATATATATATATATATATATATATGTCGTGCCGAATAGGCAGAACTTG
The DNA here is from genome assembly GCF_038502225.1 of Cherax quadricarinatus. NCBI lineage: Eukaryota > Metazoa > Arthropoda > Malacostraca > Decapoda > Parastacidae > Cherax > Cherax quadricarinatus. Next base: position 22,224,717 of record NC_091301.1, on the reverse strand, counting down.
CGATCTTGGCTTAAATAGCAACGCTCATCTTGCCATATAGGACAAATTAAAATTTGTGTATGCAATAATGTCGCCAAAATCATTCTGAACCTAACGAAAAAAATATATTTCACTGTGTTTATTTAGTATTAAATTATTGTAAACAAATCTAAAATATATTTAGTTGGGTGAGGCTAAAATAAATTGTTCTTTTATAATAAGGTTAGGTAAGTTTTCTAAGATTCTTTTGGTGCAAAATTAAAATTTTTTACATTAACATTAATGAAAAAAATATATCTTTAAACGTATAAGAGAAAATTTTAGAATGGACTTAATTTTAAATGAGTTCTTGCTAATTGACCAGTTTTACATATTCGGCACGACATATATATATATATATATATATATATATATATATATATATATATATATATATATATATATATATATATATATATATATATATATATATATATATCCCTTTCTGGCTAGCTTGCTCACACTCGCCGTGTGCTGCCTCAGTTTCTCGTTAACCATCCTCTCTTAATATTTTTGGTCTTTTGTCTTTAGTCACTCGCTTCGTACTTTGTATATTTGCAACTGTGTGGCAACAAGTGCCAACTAGGCCTCTAACGAACTGGCGCTTTGAAATTTTGTTGTATAATTTCAGGCTTCCTCTCGTCTTTTCTTTGTTTGTTTTTTTTAACTAATAACTTTGGTTATCACTTGTAGGGTTGTTCACTGACGTTGTCACTAACACTGGTTGCTGCTAGCAGCTAAAGTACGCCCTAAAAACACTAAGATTCTCGGAGCCTGGCGCTTGTGACCCACTACACTGTATGTGTGTGTGTATGTGTGTGTGTGTGTGTGTGTGTGTGTGTGTGTGTGTGTGTGTGTTCATAACATCAGTCATAACACTAGCAATGTTCACGTGATAATTCTCTAGAAGAGAGAGCTCGCCTTTTAACTCTCTTCTAATTTAGGAATATAATGAGGTCGCTAACTGCTTGTTAGACTTCGTTGTTGAGTAGAAGACGTAAGTAACATAGTGCAGGATATGTAAGTAATATAGTGCAGGATATGTAAGTAGCAGAGTGCAGGATATGTAAGTAGCAGAGTGCAGGATATGTAAGTAGCAGAGTGCAGGATATGTAAGTAGCAGAGTGCAGGATATGTAAGTAGCAGAGTGCAGGATATGTAAGTAGCAGAGTGCAGGAAATAAAAGTACTGCCTGTACTTTCATAGCTCCGGGGATCATGGATCCCGCGGTGCGATCTGAGACCAACCCTACTGGTTGACCGGCTGCTCACTCAGACTATTCTAGCTAGCTGCTCGCGTACCCGTCTGTCTGGGATATTTTCTTCTTCTAACACGTCATGTTCCCACTTAAAGACAGTTTGTGGTGTATCGTTATTTATTGTAACCTTGCTTTTTATCTAGGTATTTTTCTTGTACCATGTCTTCAACGGGTCAAGTTCCCACTCGAAGACAGTTTGCGGTGTATCAGTAACTTTCCTCACGTACAAAGTCAATTAACTAATAGCGTACTTGTTGGAACCATGTTTTTCGTTTAGGTATTTTCCTGCTACCGTAGCTCTTGCTTTCGTAAGGCGTCATTTCTGTGTGTAGATTTGAAAACACTCCCTTTAATATTTTGCAGATGTGGATTAAGATGTGGTCTGTCTCTTTAGTGCTTAATAATTCCTTAAAAGGGCAAATTTTGCGTTTTTAGGTGTTCCCGAAAGTTAAAACGTTTCACTACCTTAATATTGGCAATGAAAGTTCTCTGCACATTTTCCCGGTTTGCAAGATTATTTACCTTGAAAGGGGTTGCTAATGTGCGCTATTATTCTAGCATACAGGGTACAAGTGCCCTCCAGACTATCAACATTGGCTTGGCCGCGCTCCCTCAAGTTCCGAGATCAGCGCAGCACCTGTCTCTTCCACCTCCCTTACCTTCACAGCCACCAGAAGAATTATTTGTTTGATTAATTCATGTTTTGCGCTAAACCCATATGTGTCATTCAGCGCAAGACGTGGCGACTCAGCGAAAAACGTGACGACTCAGTACAAGATGTGGCAACTCAGCAAAAGACTTGGCGAACCATACAACGGGCGGGGATAGAACCTGCGGTCAGAGAATCTCAAATCTCCAGACCGTCGCGTTAGCCACTGGACCAGCTAGCCACAATAAGATTCGTCCAACTAGGTATATTTCTACACCATAGGAAAATTAGCATAGGCACCACTGTGACCACAAATGCAAATTTTTACAGACGAATCTCCAGCTAGCGTGGCCGTGACGAACTCTTGCTCAAGTTCCCTCAAAGCCGTTAACATGACTCACGAAATCGTAATGACAAGATTGCAAACAAACCATACCACGGGCGGGGATAGAACCCACGATCTCTGTAAAAACTTTCATTTGTGGTCACAGTGGTGGCTATGCTAACCTTCCTATGGTGTAGAAATATACCTAGTTGGACGAATCTTATTGTGGCTAGCTGGTCCAGTGGCTAACGCGACGGTCTGGAGTTTTGAGACTCTCTGATCGCGGGTTCTAGCCCCGCCCGTGGTATGGTTTGTTTGCAATCGTGTCATTACGAAGACTTGGCGACTCAGTACAAAACGTGGAGACTCACCATTCACTGAATTCTCTGTTGTCACTAGGTAATTATAACAGAAACCCAGCGTTCACCGGGAACATAAGTCTCAGGTGACTTAGTAGAGGCTGTCTGATGTACTGCTCACTCACGGTGTTGTTGTCACTTGAGCAAAGTGAATTAGGCGTCCTGGACACATACAGACGAGAAAATAAAATATCCATGACATCTGTGATGGTTAAGACATCAACCATACGAAGAATTCTTTCGAAAAAAAAGAGGATTCAAGCACACAAAACAACAGTATGAAACTCCGCTGCCGGAGATACAATACAGATAGGAACAAGGTCACTGTTTTTTACACAACTCAGTTTTACAGGCTACGAGCTGTTATACTATTTTTTACCAGCAGTCATAAAACGCTGGAACAAACTGCTCTTTAAAGTTTTTAAAGACTTAAGACCGTAAGAGTCAAGCAACACCTGAGGAAACGGATCTTATTGTACTTGATCCGAGGAAGGGAGGGTAACTTAAACTCCTTGGATCAAGAGAGCTTCAACAGCTTCACCTCAGCACTTTACTGGACACTGACTCTTCCTGAGCAGCTCTGACTAACGGGTGAGCTTCGGATGAATACCTCAGAGGTAATTGTGGTAGTGGTGGTGGTAGTAGTAGTAGTGGTAGTGGTGGTAGCAGTGGTAATGGAGGGTTTACTGTGAATTAGGTCCAGGTTAGTTGTAGGTTATGTGGTCAGTGGGACCAGGAGATCAGATCAGGAACTACACCAGAAATTATAGTAGTAGTAGTAATGTTTGCAGCAGCAGTAATAGCTGCTGCAGCAACCACAGCTGCTGCAGCAACCACAGCTGCTGCAGCAACCACAGCTGCTGCAGCAACCACAGCTGCTGCAGCAACCACAGCTGTTGCAGCAACCACAGCTGCTGCAGCAACCACAGCTGCTGCAGGAACCACAGCTGCTGCAGCAACCACAGCTGCTGCAGCAACCACAGCTGCTGCAGCAACCACAGCTGCTGCAGCAACCACAGCTGCTGCAGGAACCACAGCTGCTGCAGTAACCACAGCTGCTGCAGGAACCACAGCTGCTGCAGTAACCACAGCTGCTGCAGCAACCACAGCTGCTGCAGCAACCACAGCTGCTGCAGCAACCACAGCTGCTGCAGTAACCACAGCTGCTGCAGCAACCACAGCTGCTGCAGCAACCACAGCTGCTGCAGCAACCACAGCTGTTGCAGCAATCACAGCTGCTGCAGCAACCACAGCTGCTGCAGCAACCACAGCTGCTGCAGCAACCACAGCTGCTGCAGTAACCACAGCTGCTGCAGCAACCACAGCTGCTGCAGCAACCACAGCTGCTGCAGCAACCACAGCTGCTGCAGCAACCACAGCTGCTGCAGCAACCACAGCTGCTGCAGGAACCACAGCTGCTGCAGCAACCACAGCTGCTGCAGTAACCACAGCTGCTGCAGCAACCACAGCTGCTGCAGCAACCACAGCTGCTGCAGCAACCACAGCTGCTGCAGCAACCACAGCTGCTGCAGCAACCACAGCTGCTGCAGGAACCACAGCTGCTGCAGCAACCACAGCTGCTGCAGCAACCACAGCTGCTGCAGCAACCACAGCTGCTGCAGCAACCACAGCTGCTGCAGCAACCACAGCTGCTGCAGCAACCACAGCTGCTGCAGCCACCACAGCTGCTGCAGGAACCACAGCTGCTGCAGCAACCACAGCTGCTGCAGGAACCACAGCTGCTGCAGCAACCACAGCTGCTGCAGGAACCACAGCTGCTGCAGTAACCACAGCTGCTGCAGCAACCACAGCTGCTGCAGCAACCACAGCTGCTGCAGCAACCACAGCTGCTGCAGCAACCACAGCTGCTGCAGCAACCACAGCTGCTGCAGCCACCACAGCTGCTGCAGGAACCACAGCTGCTGCAGCAACCACAGCTGCTGCAGGAACCACAGCTGCTGCAGGAACCACAGCTGCTGCAGCAACCACAGCTGCTGCAGCAACCACAGCTGCTGCAGGAACCACAGCTGCTGCAGGAACCACAGCTGCTGCAGGAACCACAGCTGCTGCAGGAACCACAGCTGCTGCAGGAACCACAGCTGCTGCAGTAACCACAGCTGCTGCAGGAACCACAGCTGCTGCAGGAACCACAGCTGCAGCAGCAGCAATAGCAACAACAACAGTAACAACAGCAGCAGTAACAACAAAGACAATAACAGCAACAGCAGCAACAGAAGCATCAACAGCAGCAGCAATAACAGCAGCAGTAGCAGCAACAACAGTAACAGTAGCAGTAACAACAGCAGCACCAAAGGCAACAACAATAGCAAAAACAATAGCTGCAGCAGCAGCTACAACAGCAGCAACAGCAAAGGCAGAAACAACAGCAGTGGTAATAGAAGCATCAACAGGAGCAACAACAACAACAGCAGCAGCAACAGTAGCAACAGCGGCAGCAGCAGCAACAGCAGCAGAAACAACAGCAGCAACAACTACAGCAGGAGCAGCAACATCAGCAGCACCAGCAACAACAAAGACAACAGCAGCAGCAGCAAGAGCAGCAGCAATAGCAACAGCAGCAGCAGCAACAACAAAGACAATGGCAAAAGTAGCAACAGCAGCAGCAACAACAGCAGCACCAGCAGTAGCAACAGCAGCAACAACAACAAAGACAACAACAGCAACAACAACAAAAACAACAGCAGCAGTAGCAACAGCAGGAGCAGTAGTAACAGCAGCAGCAACAACAAAAACAATGACAGCAGTAGCAACAGCAGCAGCAGCAACAGCAGCACCAGCAGCAGCAACAGCAGCAGCAGTAGCAACAGCAGCAGCAGCAGCAACAACAAAGACAATAGCAGCAGTAACAACAACAGCGGCAGCAACAACAAAGACAATAGCAGCAGTAGCAGCAGCAACAACAAAGACAATAGCAGCAGCAGCAACAGCAGTAGCAACAGTAGCAGCAGCAACAACAACAGTAGCAACAACAGTAGCAGCAGCAAGAACAACAGTAGCAACAGCAACAACAACAGTAGCAACCGCAACAACAGTAACAACAGCAGTAGCAACAGCAGCACCAGCAGTAGCAACAGCAGCAGCAGTAGCAAAAGCAGCAGCAGCAGTAGCAAAAGCAGCAGCAGCAGCAGCAACAGCAGCAGCAGCAACAACAACAACAAAGACAGTAGCAGTAGTAGCAACAGCAGCAACAGCAGCAGCAACAACAGTAGCAACAGCATCAGCAACAACAAAGACAATAGCAACAGTAGCAACAGCAACAACAGTAACAACAGCAGTAGCAACAGCAGCAGTAACAACAAAGACAATAGCAGCAGTAGCAGCATCAACAAAGACAATAGCAGCAGTAGCAACAGAAACAACAGCGGTAGCAACAGCAGCAGCAGTAGCAACAGCAGCAGTAGCAACAGCAGCAGCAGTAACAACAGCAGAAGCAGCAACAGCAGTAACAGCAACAGCAGTAACAGCAGTAGCAACATCAGCAGCAGCAGCATCAACAAAGACAATAGCAGCAGTAGCAACAGCAACGACAGCAGTAGCAAAAGCAGCAACAGTAGCAACAGCAGCAACAGCAGGAGTAACTATAATAATAGGAAGTTGAAACTCTCCTTCCTTCTCATTAAACATCCACACACGTTCTCTTCAATATATTATGGTAATTCTCTTCACTAACTTTTTCATGCCGCCAATAAGGCGGGAGGGTGTGGGGAGAGCCTTCTGCTATACTATCCTGATCTCACATGTCTAGACACAAAGGATAGAGAGGCAGCAGTTATGTCCTCAGCAGGTTACCTCAATATAGACTGTAAAGACGTCTCGTATCTCTTTTCTTCGTACTCCACCCTCCCCTTCCCTCTCATACAGGTCTTTCCCCACCTCTCCCATTACAAGTCTCCCTATCACTGCTATCCCCTACCACTACAGCTATCCCCACACCATAATAGCTATCCCCCCACCACTACAAATATCCTCCCCTCTACGACTGTTCCTACCTTAATTCTATCAACAATCTTCGTCGTCTCCCTCCATTACATACTACAGTTCCTACATCTTCACCTCTACCCACAACTCTCCCCCACCTTCATTACAGCCCTCATCCCCAACAATAGCCCCACCTCGCACTCTCCCCACTCCCTATCCGGCATCACTCCTTACCCCACCCTCCTCTCAAAATCATTCTCTCCCTACGGGCCACCACCTCCGCTAACCTCGGGATACCGCGCACCTCACTGTTAAGAGCATTCGACTCACAAACGCAAGGTCCCGAGTTCAATCAACCTGGCACGGAAAAAGCTGTGAGCCAGTTTCCTTACTCCCGTTCCGTCCGCCCCACCCAGCAGTGAAGTAGTTATCTGCAAGTTAGTCAAGTGTTACGGGTCGAATCCAGGGGCAAAGCTGCTTTGGAAAACCCAGGTACCTGCTGGAATGTTATATATGTGGAAGAATACACTCCACTCCTGTGAGATGTTTTCATCTGTCTCATAATATTAATAAAAACGCAATCTTCTCCACCCTGCCTTTTACCTCCTACTCCACAACAATTCCTCCTCCTCCTCCTCCTCCTCCTCGTCCTCCTCCTCCTCCTCCTCCTCCTCCTCCTCTCTCTCTCTTCCTTTCTCTCTCTCTCTTTTCTTACTAAAATTTCTTCATGAACACTCAATCCAATTCTGCGAGCAAGAAAAATAAATATAATAAACGTCATGACATCCGGAACAAGTTCAGAGATTTATAAATTATCTGGCGATTCTCTATATTTATATAAAAAGAGAACGTCGTCAGAAACCCATTTGAGGGTATTGGAACCCAAGAGGATGGGTCTCAATTGCAGGCCCAGAGGGGAGGGAGAAGGGGAGAGGGAGAGGGAGGGGGATGTGGAGAGAGGGAGGGGGAGAAGGAAATCTCTCTCTTAGCGAGGTAAAATACTCCTGCCCCTGGCTGCCGCGTCCAGGCTGCCCCCTGCCTGCCACTATCTAGTCTACCCGTGGCGGAGACAGTAATGGTTCTTGCGTTATGAATGACGCAACGGTAGACACAGACGCAACGCCCTGGGGGTGGGAGGGCATCGGGAATGTTCTTTGAGAGGGGGGGGAGGTGGCTGTGTAAGCTGGAGGAACTATGGAAGTATCAATAACATTCGTAGCAACAGCAGCGGAGGTAACAGCAGCAATGGAAGTAGAAGCAGCAAGCGGTACCAGCACCACCAGCAGTAACAGCGGCGGCGGAAGCAAAAGCAGTGTCAGCAACAACAACAGCAGGAAAAAAGCAACAGAAGCAGGAGCAGGAGCAGCATCATCAGCAACTGCAGCAGGAGTTCCAGCACCACTATAACTGCTGCTGCGAGAGACCTCACTAAGGAAGAAGGAAGAAGCAAATAAAGGAGTAATATATTCATGGTATTCCGTGGACAAGTTAGAGCCAGGAATGCGCCCACCCACCCACCTAAACTTTCTTTAATTTACACAAATCTCGTTCTGCAATGGAAGACGTTTTTGATTTTTCAAATGTTACTTTTTTTTTTTTTTACTTTTATTTACCCCTGAGGGCTGTCAAGAGCTATTCTTGACGAGGTCGGCCGTGATTCGTGGTCTCCTCGGGGACAGTGAACACGAAGTTGCAGCCTTTTTCGTTACGCTCGTTTCGTGTTATAGCTGCACACACTCTCACAAAGGGAAATACACACATGCGTACACGCAAACATGCGTACACGCACACATATGTACACACAGAGTCATCGTTCAGAAGTAGCTTAAAGGCAGAGGGACATGAGCCGAGACTCGACACCTGTAACATCAACTGGCTGGACCACATAAATAATTTGAAAAAAAAAAAAAAAGACGCTGGTTATCCTGCATATTTGACACCACCTGGTTTTGGGATTATTTCATTTCATATATATATTGTTAAGATCACCTGTCTACGATTGTTTTGCATTATATATACATACATATATATATATATATATATATATATATATATATATATATATATATATATATATATATATATATATATATATATATATACACCTATGTTGTGCTATTTCATGTCATCTAACTTTAAGGGAATGCCTTGATACTGATGAAAAACTCTTGATCCTAGAAATCTGAGCTACTTTTCTTTTACCTGGTTCAAACCTGATTATGCCTCATTCCATTCATTGTGACGTTCTTATGGATTTAGGACATCACAGTGAATTAAATAATAACTTTCCGTCGAATCCTTATTGGTTTTCTTTCCGATATACACACTTATGTACTAAGGTATTTCGTCAGTACCTTGTCCTTCCATTGGTTACTGATTCAATAATCAATAAATAATTCATTAAACAACATGCCTTAGTAACACCACAACAGCAGCAGAGTTCTTTCTGATGATTGTGTTCATCACAACGTTGCAACAGAGAGCATTAGGATTTACTGTACTTGCTTCAGAAATGGATTGCCCAGTATGTCCCCTTACCCTTTTCGTCAGACTGTCCAAATCATTACCATCACCCGTCCTTTTAGGTGTCAGTATGACTTCCAAGGATGTCAATAGCTTGGTTTTGTTTTTACATGTGGATAGCTAGGAACAGAACAGCTGTTAGTTTATTCTAATCTAACAACAACCATTTTTTTTAATTGTTCAGAGATCGAGTCGCATACCTCCATTATTTAGTTCCCATATCCCCATTATTTGGTTCCCTTACCTTGGTTAAGCACCCCTGCTCTATATAATAGTATCTGGTCCTCAGTCGAGGTAGCAGCAGAGAATCAATCCTCAGCAGACAGCCTCAATGTGGACTTTTAAAGTTTTCTGCTCTTATGCAATGCCACCAGCTGGAAACTTCTTTGGGCGAGAGTGATGTGTCTATGGTATGAATGAGAGAAGGTTCAAGGATTTTAGTTTTATCCATTTCTTTTTTTTTATCGGGTAACCATGCCTGCCCTGGGCAGGCATTAAGCTGTATTACTTTTTATAACACATGCGTTGTTGATGTTATCTATGTAGCAGGCATATTTGTCTTTGTATGTTCCTGATGACAAATTCTTGTCCGTTTCACCCACATATACTTTATCACAATTCCTACAAGGGCTGGCTTAGATCCAACGGCGATGGAATTGGCTTTCTTAAGCAACCTAGAAGCGTTCTCAGATACCGTCGAAGTTACCTGGAGGTTACCTGGAGGTTATTCCGGGGATCAACGCCCCCGCGGCCCGGTCAATGACCATGATCGCAGTATGTGTCAACTCTCAGAGTATTAAGTATACTTTTGGCTTTCCTTCTGCAATCCTGTATGAAGTAGGTAAAAAAATTTATATTGCAGATGATCTCAGTGATTTCGAGGCACTCGTTTTCCAGGAAATTGGGGCTCCAGATTCTAAGAGGTCTTTAAAATGAAACCCAGCTCTCTTGAGCATAGCGGAGTGGTGAGACCAGAAAAAGAATGAGATCATTCTACTTGTCGGGTTTACGGTGTACATCAAATTACAGGGTGGTTACAAGTAATGTTTTATAGTAAAGGACGTCGAGGAAAGGAAGTGTTGTCGCTGTTTTCCCCTTCTAAGGTGTACTGAATGGAAGGCTCAACGTCGAGGCATCATCATAGGATTTGCAGTCCACAGATCCTCGAAGAGGAATATCATCACATTGTCCAAGTGTTCACACTTCATCAGTCCCCCCTCCCCCCCTCTCTATACCTCACCTTTCACCGCAGGACGCTGACACACAGCTTTATCATCAGGGCCACTTAGGAATGGTCACTAAACTAGCACAGTCGTTTGAGTCTTACGAGTCACAAAATGAGTGTACCCACTATTTCCTAGTCCGCCATCGAGGATTTATTTAAGAAGAGACCAGCTGGGACTGTCGAGAGAGGAGGTGTGTATCTTATTCCATATGCTGGTGAGACAGCCAGGAGCTTGAAGCAGTCTTGGTAAACAAAAATATTCATGAAGTAGAACTTTTGTGAAAAATGCATCCACAATACACTTGGCATGGTCACTTGATAAGATGAGAGAGGCTAAGTTGATAGTGAAGGAGGACAATCTGCAAGGGTACTTGATAAGATGGAAGGACGCCAATTTGGTATTGAAGGAGGACAATCTGCAAGGGTACTTGATAAGATGGAAGGACGCCAATTTGGTATTGAAGGAGGACAATCTGCAAGGGTACTTGATAAGATGGAAGGACGCCAATTTGGTATTGAAGGAGGACAATCTGCAGAAACCTTAATTTGATCGCGGTTTTCGAAAAGTAGCCCAAAATTATGTAGTTGTAGCTTTCCAGTAATGCTTAACAAAGTAATTCTACCCCATCACAACACTTCGGGAGCAGATGATGCATACTCAGACACCTGACATCACCGCTCACCTGATTTCCTTTTCATTATCTATAGATTCCATCCCCTATTTATCTATATATTCTATTCTATACTGGATCGACAACGCCCACTAGTGGGCACAACGTCCCATAATAAAACGTCCTAAGAGTTGCTATTGTGTCTATATTGCACAAACTGTGTTTTGTCGCAGTTTATTCCCTCATCAATGACATTTATGAAATGTTGTTTGTTAACAACAGGGAGGTATATAATACACAAGTAACCTTCACATAGCGTGGGGTGCTACTGAGCACCATGGCCTGCTGTAGTGCTTTGGAATCTCAGGTTAAAGTGTTGAAGAAGGAGGTTCTACCTCTTCAGGAGGAAAATAGGAGGCTGAAGCTTCGCCTAGATGGGTTTGGAAGTAAGTGTGAGATGGTTGGAGCTGGTGAGGAAAAGGATACCAGCAGTGAGCTAAAGAGTTGCAGCCACTTTAAGTGGCAAGTGGTTCACAATTCAGGAAGAAGGAAGATAAGGAAGGTTAATAGATAAGATGTGAAGGTAGGAAATCGATTCTCTGTTCTTCAGGATGAGTGTACTTCAGTGGTTAGAGAGGTTAAAGATACCAATGACTCCCCTGCTAATCAAGGTAAGAATATTCTAATTGCAGGAGATTCTCAGGTAAGATATATGGACCATGCCTTTTGTAACAGAGATAGGAAGGCCAGATAAAGGGTATGCCTCCCAGGAGCTAGTGGTGGTGACATAGTCAGCAGGTTGGATAATATTATGTCAGATAATGGGAGCAAGTCCATTATCTGTCTTCGTGCTGGTGGAAATGACATCAGGAAGAGCAGGAGACAGGAGCTGCTGGATAAGTACAGGTGAGCTATAGAGGTTGTAAGGGATCCCAATCATATGTAGCATCTTGCCTAGAAGGGGAGTGGGCAATGAATGGATGTCAAGGGCAATTGGTATAAATTGCTGGCTAGATAGGTATTACAAGGAACTTGCAATCCCATTCGTTGATAACTGGGACAGATTCTATGGCAAGCATGATATGTATGCAAGAGATGGGGTTCATCTCTCCGGGGGTGGAGTGGTTGCATTAGCCAATTCGATTGAGGGGGATCATTGATGACTTGTCTAGGAATTTAAACTGATAGATTATAAAGGTATGGGTGTTTGTGGGAAACAATCAGGCTGCAGCATTATGGTTGAAAACAGCAGATACTACCAGGATACCCCAGGGATATTTAAAAGACAATATTCAAAACAAAGTTGCTAGTAAAGGTAAAGCAATTGCTCAACAAACAAAGAGAGATAGTAGAGGGCAACGAGTGATGAGCTCCCTTAAGGTTTACTATACAAATAGTAGGAGTCTAAGAAATAAGATAGATGAACTAAGATTACCTGCAAGTGTAGGTAATTTAGATATTATTGCTATACCAGACACCTGGTTCAACTTGAAAGATAGAGAAATGCCTTCTGAATGCAACATACATGGTTATAAACTATTCCACGCTGATAGGGTCAACAGGAAGAGTGGTGGAGTGGCGATGTATGTCAGAGATAATTTAAATTGTTGTGTTAGACAAGATGTAAGATTAGAAACATCGGACACAGAATCTGTTTGGCTACAGTTTCTCGAAGGTCGTGAAAAATTAATTTTGGGTGTGATTTATAGGCCTCCAAACCATGATAAGGAGTGCGGTAGGCTGCTATGGGACGAAATTCATAAGGCATCTAGATATGAAAATGTTGTGTTAATGGGAGAATTTAACTTTAGACAAATTGATTGGAACAATGTGACAGGAAATCTTGAGTCTAGTGACAGTCTTGATACGGTTCAGGAATACTTTTTAAAATAGTTTGTGACAGAACCAACTAGAGGAAACAACCTGCTTGACTTGGTTCTTGCCAACAAAGAATCACTAGTTAATAATCTTTAAGTTAATGATGAGCTTGGGGAAAGCGATCACAAATCACTTAGTTTCAATATATCACGGAATTATCCAGATATCTACAATCAAGTTGCTGTCCCAGATTTCTGCTTGGCGGGCTTCATGGAACTGAAAAATTACCTGGGTGGGCTAAATTGGGATGACCTTACTATGGGTCAGGTAGGTAGGGTTGTTTGCCAATATGATGTATTTCAGAGCATAGTGCTAGCTGCCCAGACGACTTTTGTCTCGAGTAGGGGAATTAGATCTAACAAAAATGATTCCAAATGGATGAACAATAGATTAAAACATCTCATTAGTCAAAAGATAGGCCTATATAGGCGTATCAAAAGAGGGAAAGGGTAGTTAAGAAATCAGTATATTCAGTTAAAGAGAGAAATAAAAAAAGGAAAAAGAAAAGCACAAAGGGGATTATGAAGCTAAGGCCGCAAGGGATTCGAAGACTAACCCTTAAAAAGTTCATTCAGGTATACAGAAGATTAAGGACAAGATAGGCCCACTTAAGTGTAACTCAGGTCAGATCGCTAACAGTGATAAAGAAATGTGTGAACTTTTCAATACCTACTTCCCCTCAGTTTTACTCGGGAAGATATTAGCAAAATTCCAGAAAAAAATAAATTATGTAGAGCAAGACGATAATAAACTATGCACGACTGCTGTAACTAGTGACATGGTCCTTAGACAAATAGAAAAATTAAAACCTAACAAATTCCCAGGCCCTGATGAACTGTTTGCAAGGGCTTTAAAAGAATGTAAAGAGGAACTTAGCATACCTTTGGCTAATCTTTTCAATATATCACTACAAACTGGCACAGTGCCAGACAAGTGAAAAATGGCAAATGTAATACCTATTTACAAGGCAGGTGACAGGTCCTTAGCTTCGAACTACAGACCAATAAGCATTACCTAAATAGTTGGTAAATTTATAGAATCAATAATTGCCGAAACAATTCGTAGCCATCTTGAAAGGCATAAATTGATTCATGAATCTCGGCACGGTTTTACAAAAGGGCGTTCCTGTCTTACGAATTTACTAACTTTCTTCACTAAGGCATTTGAGGAGATAGATCATGGTACTGAATATGATATTGTGTATATGGACTTCAGTAAGGCTTTCGATAGAGTTCCACATCAGAGGCTGTAGAGACAACTTAAGTCACACGGAATAGGAGGAAATTTTTTTCCTTAGGTAGAGGCATGGTTGACAAATAGGCAGCAGAGAGTTTGCATAAATGAGGAGAAATCAGAATAGGGGCACATCACAAGCAGTGCTCCACAGGGGTCAGTGTTGGGCCCCTTGTTGTTCACAATTTACATAAACGATATAGATGAAGGAATAAATAGTGACATAAATTTACTTATGACACCAAAATAGGCCGTCCAATTTATTCTAATGAGGACACTAGAGCACTCCAGGATGATTTGAATAGACTGATGCAGTGGTCGGAGAAGTGGCAGATGCAATTTAATACAGACAAATGCAAAGTTCGAAATGTTGGACAGGAAAATAAACATGCCACATATAAACTAAATAATATAGATCTTAATATTACGGACTGCGAAAACCAAGACAACAGTGCATAAGTGTTCGCAATAAAGCTAACAGAATCCTTGGCTTCATAGCAAGAAAGTATAAATAATAGAAGTCCTCAGGTTCTTCTTCAACTTCTTCTCATTTAGATTATGCTGCACAGTTCTCGTCACCGTATTACAGAATGGATTAAATACACTGGAAAACGTACAAAGGAGGACGACAAAGATGATCCCATGTATCAGAATCTTCCCTATGAGGATAGACTGAGGGCTCTGAATCTGCACTCTCTAGGGGGGATATGATTGAGGTGTATAAGTGGATAACAAGAATTAATAAAGGCGATGTAAATAGCACGCTAAAAATATCTAGCATAGACAGGACTCGCAGCAACGGCTTTAAATTGCAAAAATTCAGATTCAGGAAGGATATAGGAAAGCACCGGTTTGGTAACAGATTTGTGGATGAGTGGAACAAACTCCTGAGTACCGTCATAGAAGCTAAGACGTTGGGTAGTTTTAAAAATAGGTTGGATAAATACATGAGTGGGTGTGGGTGGGTGTGAATTGGAGCTGACTAGCTTGTGCTATTAGGTCGGATGCCGTGCCTTAAGTGAATGTGACTGACCTGACTAGGCCAAGGCAATGGCTTAAGCAGGTGGGAGAATTGGACCTGCGTCGCATGGACCAGTAGGCCTGCTGCAGTGTTCCTTCTTTTTATGTTCTTATGTTGTTATTATTTTTCCTTCCTCTGTGTTTTTGTTCCTACCCTTTGTGGGCCCCTAGCTCCCTTATGGGCCCCTAGCTCCCTTGTGGGCCCCTAGCTCCCTTATGGGCCCCTAGCTCCCTTATGGACCCCTAGCTCCCTTGAAGTGCTCCTCTTTCTTAGTCTTCGACTGATTACTACCTCTACCACTACTTCTCTTCCTTTTCTGCTACCTCTCTTGTTCCGCCCTTGTCTGCTACCTCTCTTGTTCCGCCCTTGTCTGCTACCTCTCTTGTTCCGCCCTTGTCTGCTACCTCTCTTGTTCCGCCCTTGTCTGCTACCTCTCTTGTTCCGCCCTTGTCTGCTGGCCTATATATACTCCCTCCTCTCCTCACTCTCGCACATCATTCCACTGCTGTCCTTGCTACTGGTTAGACACAGTCCTCTACCTTAAGAAGTATCCCTTCGATCACCGTCGGGGAGGGGAATTCCTAACCTACACACCGTCACCTTTACTCTTCCACATCATGTAAAGATTAAACCATCAAGTGGAGTTATAAATGACTCCACCAAACTAGCCCTTGTTGCCCCTGAGAGGACCTGCTTCCAGGTCAAATTCACAGCTATCCACTCATTGAAAGACTCCTTTATTGTCGTCTGTACCGACGACAATGAAGCCTCAAAACTCATGGACGACACTTCGGTGAAGACAGAGACAGTTCAACATGTCTCCTCCCTTCTTGCTGGCGAGAGGCTCGGTATTTGTAAAACGACTGAACCAGATCGTCACATCCTTATCAACGGCTGGACTGAAGACCTCTGTCGAGGAACAAAATACTTGGGTCTCGATAGACACTATCACCAGTATTCCTAACGCCTCTTCAGTGATCAAAATCACCTTTACAAACATTGCTATGGCTACCTGAGCGCTCTCTGGTGCACTAGCCATCATATACTATCATATACACCCTCGTCACATAGGACCAGAACGTTTAGCTCAAGTCTCACAGAGACTTGAGCGAAACTGGAACTGTTATTCTTACCACTACTCAATGAACGACTGTCCCATTAAATATAAGAAAATCTGCTCAAACTGCGGAAAAGAAGGTCACGACTTCAAAACCTGCACCACCACCAATGCCACTTCAACATGCCTAAACTGCATTATACCCTTGCAGCCAAATGCCCATTAAGAAAAGAAGTACTGTTTAAAAAAATCAAAGAAGCCAAGAAGAACAGCCCCAAATCGACTTATGCCGCCATAATAAAACTCCAGTTTGACATCAATAGAATTCTTCTAGCCACACAACAGTTCTCTCTACCCAGCAGCTCCCTCTCTCCATTTCCGGACGCGGCTTCCTCCAAAGTGCTGTACTGCATGATGTATGCGCACCTCGCCAATACAGCAAACCGCGGCACATCCAACACTGCAATTAACGAACTATTCTGTCTAAACAACATGCCGACATTCAACTTTCCTGACTCCTCACCATCACAAGATTTCCTCAAGATCATTGTGAACATCATCAACTTCACGTCAACTTCAGACCCTACTCCTGACTCTGCCCAAGACAAGACTTCTGAGCCACACCCATCTCTCAACAACCACCAACAACCAAGCAGACCACAAATACTCTAGACTCCCAGCCTCCTCTCGACACAGTCACAGAAGAAACAAATGTACCAGAATCTTCTGACGAATCCGCCGACGAAGCAGATAGTGACGATTCCAGCACACCCTCTTGGGAAAACCTTACTTTCTACACCTCTCCCTCGAATGCTAACACCATGACCTGCGATGAGCTCTACAAAGGCCTCAGTGCTTTAACATTTAAGTTTTTGCCAACAAGACAAAACTATACCACCTCTCTAGGAGAAGCTTCAAGAAGTTTTTCAATGGCTCCACTGCAAACCTGCCTCCTCAACTACTACAATAACTCCCACCTGTCTGCTGCTCTCTTATGTTCCTACCTGCCTGCCCTTTCCTGCGACCTAGAAACTTCCAGCTCTCAAGACTTTAAGACCTCACCTACCACGAGACTGATGCATACACAGCTTGCTCTCTTCCCGTTTTTTCTCCAAGTCTGTCCCACGAGCGCCTAGCTGCTGGGTTAAGCCCTGGCACTTTTTCTTTGACTGTGGACACTCCTCTCCATCGCTATTCAGCGCCTGTCCCGTCTTCTCAGCTCACCCCACACGGGTTCTTACTCTTTTGATCATGATCTTGATCTTGATCTCCTTTCTGTTAGTGCGACTTTGTAAATGGTCCAAGTCGGACCGAAACGTCGTCGTAAGCTCCTCTCTCCTATGTGCGGATTATTTGTGTATTGTTCCAGCCACGGTATTGTGCCTTTTTGTTATTTAACAGGGAAGGTGGAGGGGAAAGGGAGAGAATACTGACCCCAGTGGAATACCCTTTGTAATAGGTCCCCATTCTGACTTTTTCCCATTTATGCAAATTCTATTCCTAATTGGTCAGCCATGTTTCTACCCAGGCTAAAACTTCTCCGATACCGTGTGCAGCTACGTTCTTCCCAAGCCGCCTGTATAGAACTCTCAAACGCATTAATGCGGTGTTTAAACACACAGTGAACATTTTTAACACGGTTCTCCACCTCAGATGCCTTACTTAGTGTGAAAGATTAATATACATGCCAGAAAAGAACGTTCCTATGTATAACTGTGCTGAGATTCATTGATCAAGTATTTCTTCCACACACACACACACACACACACACACACACACACACACACACACACACACACACACACACACACACACACACACACACACACACACACACACACATACACACACACACAAGATAGAGAAAACTACAGTTCTAGTACAGGAATGTTGTAGTTTATAAATTTTTTCTGAGTCCTGCCCCAGTTATTGGCGAAAGAAAACGGAATAACACAAGGTGGGAGAGAGAGAGAGAGAGAGAGAGAGAGAGAGAGAGAGAGAGAGAGAGAGAGAGAGAGAGAGAGAGAGAGAGAGAGAGAGACAGACAGACACAGACAGACAGACAGACAGAGACAGAGACAGAGACAGACAGACAGAGACAGAGACAGACAGATAGAGACTGAGACAGACAGACAGAGATTGCTTGAAAAACTGAGTGGGGGAGGGGTAAGAACACCTTGAAGAGGGGTAGAAAAGGTAGTGAGGGCACTTGCACTTGAAGAACTAGAAAAGTGGAAAACACTTAAAGAAAAGGAACCAGAGAGAACAACTTGAAGATGATACCAAGACAGTATTAGTGAACATCATGAAATGGGAAAACACACGTGGAAAAATAAGACTGATTAGAAAATGTAGGAAGAGAGTATTTTGGAAGAAACGCTGAGAGAGAGAGAGTGAGAGAGAGAGAGAGAGAGAGAGAGAGAGAGAGAGAGAGAGAGAGAGAGAGAGAGAGAGAGAGAGAGAGAGAGAGAGAGAGAGAGAGAAGAAGAAGAAGAAGAAGAAGAAGAAGAAAGAAGTGAAACACAAATGAAGCTTAAAAACATGCGTAGGAAGATAATTTTGATGAACATGCATGGGAGAATTTTTCTGAACATGCATGGGAGAATTTTGATGAACATGCATGGGAGGAGAACTTGTCAGTGAACAAGAGGAGGAGAATCGGGGTCCTGATGAACCCAATTATCGTTCATGAGTTTTAATTGGAAAAAAAAAAAATCACATTCTTGTGCTGTTCCCGTTATACCTGCGATATTCCTTGTATATTCACGCAACACCCGTTATTTATACTCGCGATAGGACGTCTCTTCAACGCTCCTCTATTTAACTCCCCCGTATGTCTTTGAAAATAAAAACAAAATAGAAAAAACGCAGCGTGTAAAATGCAATGTATAATATCAACGTAGACTGACGCGTCGATCCCAGGATGTGAGGTACACACAGACTTATATTTTTGTTTTAGCCAGACGATTCGTTGCTTGAAAATCGAGGTAGTGACATTCCTCATCATTCATTCTTGTCAGAAATGTGCTGCAACATTTCTATCCACTTGAGCGAATTGGCTATAGAATATAGGAGGCTATAGGATATAGGAGGCGCAGTAAACCGCTCAAGCGATTTACTATACCGTTCCATTGGATAGCAGGGGCTAGTTTATCGCGCCCCTCGTATCCGGCCTGTGAATGGTAGCTGCTAGTTATTTTTTGTGCACCCTATATCCCGCCTGTGGATGGCATCTGCTAGTTGATTGTGACCCTCGTATCCAGCCTCTGGATGGCATCTGCTAGTTGATTGTGACCCTCGTATCCAGCCTCTGGATGGCATCTGCTAGTTGATTGTGACCCTCTTATCTAGCCTCTGGAGGGTATTGGTTACTTTAGTGGCATTAATTTCTAGTGAAGAGCGATAATTATCAACGCAGCTTACAATTACATGTTTAGGAGAGATTAGAAGTGACTCCAGAAAAGAATTTCTCGTATATAATAAATGTTACAGAATTTAACAAGCAACACCTTCCTGTGGTGTACCAAGGAGCTTTTCTGTAGCCTCACTTCTAGAACCTTGATAGAAGACAGAGGATAATCAGCTCGGTAAGGAACCCATTATCCAGCTAAGTGAAATGTTAGTTTTGACTAATCCTTGCATGATGACAGTTTTATGTGTAATATCAAACGTATTTACAACAACTGTAGTAAAGTTTATAGAGGAGAGAGCCGTAAAAAAGTGGTAATATAGTGTCATATAAATGAAGTGAATTTTTTTTGTTGATTCATTATAAAACTATAGGATCATCCTTTCACATTGTTTATAAATAGTTTTAACCCTTATTATTATTCTTATAATTATGGGGAGCGCTAAACTCGTACAGTTTTAGCCAATAATATGAGCTTAGAGAAATTAGGTTCCGCCGGCCAAGGAATACCCTGAAACTATTAGGTACCCTGAAACTATTAGTTTAAGTCCTAGTTTTTTTTAATTATTTTATCTTTCTGGTAAATGTGCACCTACACAAACTAGACTTACTGAGTATAATCCTTTCCGTAAGATGCATCATTCGTTACAATAACTGTTCACAAGAGGCAGACTCAAATATATTTAACGTTATTTAACGAGAATAAAAAATTGATCTCATTTTAACAAGTTGGCAAAGCGGTACAAACACAGACCACGGTACAGGTAGAAGTGAGTTGTAAATCTCCAGGTCAGTGCGTAAGCCACTGGGCCAGTTGGCTACAGTACAGTGGCTTACTCACTGCCATGGAGTCTCACGACTCACCCGCCATGGGTTCTAACTCCACCCGTACTGTGGTTTATTTGCAATTGTGTTATTACGATTTCGTGAGTCATAATACCCACACACACTACAAAAACAATCCTAGCCCTTTTCTAATTAGCATTCTCCTTTTTTTTTTTTTGCAAGTATAAGCCAGTCGGAGTAGAATTTCAACTTATCGCAAGGAAACGAAACTTTAAGTAATGGGCTATATAACTTTGATCGCTGGGAACCTGCATGTGCCGATAGTTGTATGAACCCTTCCCCCGGTACAGTAAATTAGTGTTGAAAATTTGACACCGATCGAATGAGGCATTCTCAATTTATAAATGAAAGATTAGAGGAAGTTTGGTGCACGAGAAAAATAAATCAGGTAACCACTTAAAGGTACCCCAAGAAGGATACATAATAATAATACAATAGTTAAGCATCACATCAGGGACCTACCAGAAGACAAGACCGTTGTCAAACTTGATTTTAGAAATACCTTTAATATGGTGAAGAGAGATGTTTTGCCAGCTGTTCGGGATCGGTTCCCCAGTCTTTTTCCCTTTATTTCGGCCGGCTACAGCAAACCTTCAATTCTTTTGTTTGGAGAACATGAAATTCTCTCATCAGAGGGTGTTCAGCAGGGTGACCCACTAGGGTGACCCACTAGCTCCACTTCTCTTCTGCTTGGCAGTAAGAGAACTAACGTCCAGCCTACGCAGCGAGCTCAACATCTGGTACCTGGATGATGGCACTCTGGCAGGTACTGAAGAGTCCCTGTTAGAGGACCTACAACTGGTGAAAATATAGAGAGAAGACTTGGGACTCATCCTCAATCCCTCCAAGTGTGAAATCATCACAGCGAACCAGGGAATAATCAATGCTGTGCGAAGAATCCTCCCAGAAGTCTCTACCATCACTCCGTCCAACAGTACCCTCTTGGGAGCACCGCTGGGTCACCAGGCCATCGACGCTGTCCTCAAGGACAAATTGAATGACCTGATGAGAATGGAGGAGAGAATAAGCGATCTGGATGCCCATGATGCTCTGTATCTCCTCACAAGGTGTCTTACTGTGCCAAGACTCACTTCCTTCCTGAGGTGTGCACCCTCTTTTGACAACCCAACATATGACATATGTGCATATGACGCACACCTGAGATCAACCTTTAAGAAGCCACTGAACTTGTCACTAGAGGATCAGCAATGGGATCAGGCAACCCTCCCAGTGCGACTGGGAGGTATAGGGGTGCGCAAAGCAACGCATGTTGCTTTACCTGCTTTTCTGTCTTCGTGTTTGACTTCCAGTGCATTAGTCAAGAAGATTGTCCCTGAACGCTTGAGAGACGTGGTAGGAGCTCAGGACCCCAGGTTTACTGAAGCAGCGATTCGGTGGGACACCCTTGCAGATCCCTCCAGTAGACCAGCTCCTCCCAAAGAACACAAACAGTCCCACTGGGACAAACCGATCAAGGAAAAAATTGCCAACACAATGCTCACCAACGCTTCAGGAAAGGACAAAGCTCATCTCCTGGAAGTGAAGGCACCACACTCAGGAGATTTCCTTTTAGCTGTTCCCAATTCCTCCCTGGGCACTCGACTCGACCCACAGGCCATTCGGCAGGGCGATGGCTGATCAATTCGGACTTCATGGTCTCGTGTGTCACACAGCAGAAGGGAAGTATGCCAGACATGAGGAGAGTCAGTGACTTCATAAAGAGAAGCCTCGCCACAGCCCGTTGCCCAGCTCAACGGGAACCCCAAGTGCATAGGTTTGACGGAAGTCAAAAACGTCCTGATGGAGCCACTATGCTACCCTGGAAGGATGGAAAGCAGATTGCCTGGGACTACTCCTGTGCCGCCACACTGGCAGACACCTACTTGCCATACTCCGAAACTGAAAGGGGTGGAGCTGCCAGCCACAGGGAGACCCAGAAAATCCGCAAATATGAAGACCTTTCCCCTTGTTATTACTTCATCCCAATAGGGTCGGAGACCCTTGGAGCATGGGGAAAGTGTGCTCTACAGTTCCTCAAAGAGCTGGGTGAAAAGTTCTTCATAGAAACCAAGGACCACAGGGCGATCAGCTTCTTCTTTCAGAGACTCAGTGTTGCGATCCGGAGAGGAAATGCCTGCAGCATTCTGGGCACGCGGCCCACCGCCGGGGAGCTGGACGAAGTATTCGAGATGTAGCTCTAAGTTATCTCATTTTGTTTTACTTTCTATTGTATTTTTGTGAATGCTTTTTTAATGTATTTTGTCTTTAAATAAAATGTATATTAAATATAGGGGGTGCTAGGAGAAAATTCTCAAACAGCTTCAGGGAGAACCTTGAGTTTTCCCTGAAGCAAGTTTATTCTTTTCTCTGAGGATGAGGGTCCCTAGGACAGTTCTAGAGGTGGTACCTCCCTATATATATATATATATATATATATATATATATATATATATATATATATATATATATATATATATATATATATATATATATATATATATATATATGTCGTGCCGAATAGGCAGAACTTGCGATCTTGGCTTAAATAGCAACCCTCATCTTGCCATATACGACAAGTGAAAATTTGTGTATGCAATAATTTCTCCAAAATAATTCTGAACCTAACGAAAAAAATATATTTGATTGTGTTTGTTTAGTACTAAATTACTATAAACGTATTTAAAATATATTTAGTTGGGTTAGGCTAAAATAAATTGCTCTTGTTATAATAAGGTTAGGTAAGTTTTCTAAGATTCTCTTGGTGCAAAATTAAAAATTTTTTACATGAACATTAATGAAAAAATATATCTTTAAACGTATAAGAGAAAATTTCAGAAAGGACTTAATTTTAAATGAGTTCTTGCTAATTGACCAGTTTTACATATTCGGCACGACATATATATATATATATATATATTCTTTCAACACACCGGCCGTATCCCACCGAGGCGGGGTGGCCCAAAAGGAAAAACGAAAGTTTCTCCTTTTACATTTAGTAATATATACAGGAGAAGAGGTTACTAGCCCCTTGCTCCCGGCATTTTAGTTGCCTCTTACAACACGCATGGCTTACGGAGGAAGAATTCTGTTCCACTTCCCCATGGAGATAAGAGGAAATAAACAAGAATAAGAACTAGAAAGAAAATAGAAGAAAACCCAGAGGGGTGTGTATATATGTGCTTGTACATGTATGTGTAGTGTGACCTAAGTGTAAGTAGAAGTAGCAAGACGTACCTGAAATCTTGCATGTTCATGAGACAGAAAAAAGGACACCAGCAATCCTACCATCATGTAAAACAATTACAGGCTTTCGTTTTACACTCACTTGGCAGGACGGTAGTACCTCCCTGGGCGGTTGCTGTCTACCAACCTACTACCTATAATATATATATATATAGATATATATATATATATATATATATATATATATATATATATATATATATTACGCTAGCAGTCGCATATACATTTAAAAGTTTTATTTATCGCTACTGGAAGTTACTGTTCTAACGCAAGGTATGTACATGACACTGTAGCTGGCAGCGACAACACCAACTTCACTATTAATGTGATGGGATAATGCGTCACTATGACATCGATCAGCAGTACCATAAATATTAGAAATGGTTATGGAGAGGCTGTCTGCGTATTCTTTAGCTTCATGATTTTGCAGAATTTACTCGACTTGCATAGCTGAGAGCATCGGGGGTAATCCAGCTTTCAGTCCACATTCTTGCAAACAGAGAATATCAGTCTATTTGATAACTAGTTATTTATGTGAAGCACTAAATCCGTGTTGGTCATTCAGCACAAGGAGTGGTGAAGGTTCGATCCTCCTGCCGGTATTCGCGAGAGAAGCTTTGACAGACACATTTTTCCCCCTTATATTTGATTAGACTACGCTATACGCCATTTCGCTTAAAATCGCAGTTTCTAAAAACCTATCGACGACTTTAAGTGAGGACTTACTGTATAGGCCAGATAAGTCCTCACTTAACGTCCGTTTGTTCAACATCTTTTCGTTATAACGTTGGTGAGAATTTTGTTTTTATATTCCCGGCCGGGGCCACTATGTGCAGTGGCTCGTTGGTTTCTGAACAGTGAGGTGGTAGGTTTTGCTCCTTACAATTTTCGCTTTGCAAACATTTATTCCTTGATTTAACCCTGTTGCAACGAGTGCAAAAGGTTCGTTGAGCATCCATGATTTTTTTTATCAATTAGCCTATGGTAAAATTAGTTTCGTTATACGCCGTTTCGCTTAAAGTCGCAGTTTCCAAGATCCTATCGACGACTTTAAGTGAGGACTTACTGTATACTATGGTCAGATAAGGCCTTTTTGTGCATGTAAGGCATCAGGGGTTAGTTATTATTGCATTCATAGGGAAGTGCCAAGCCTGTTGAAGGGGAGTTAATCAGGTTTGATCCAAGGAACGGGAAGGGAAATATCTGTTTTTTTTAGATCAAGAGCCCTCCACCATCGTGTTGTAAGAAGGATAGAGTGAATATTTTATGCAACATCCCATATGGTGTGTAATGTTGCAGGAATCATTCATACTATCCATCCCACTTGCTTATTTCACTCTCCAGCCCCTTCAGTGTCCATAAGTTTATGAAAAAGCAACAATGTGTGAGTATTGTAATTTTTTTTTAAATCCATCTCCTTGCATTTCGTCACCACTCTCCTGTGGTTAGTTAAGTCGAGTACACAAGGGCCTGTATACCATCATCCAGAAAGGCTTTAATTCTTTAAAACAGGAATTTAAGTAAACTATTGGAGAATGTACTTCTTGGCTCCCAGTTTCAATATAAAGCTTGTCGCTATTGCATTGCTTTCTTGTTTGCTTTAAATTTAAACCTCCTGGAGACACAGGTGCCATTGCAGTTGCAATGGCACTTGTGGCACCGGTATATATATATATATATATATATATATATATATATATATATATATATATATATATGTCGCGACGAATAGGCAGAATTTGCGATCTTGGCTTAAATAGCAACGCTCATCTTGCCATATAGGACAAGTGAAAATTTGTGTATGCAATAATTTCGCCAAAATCATTCTGAACCTAACGAAAAAAATATATTTCACTGTGTTTGTTTAGTATTAAATTTCTGTAAACAAATCTAAAATATATTTAGTTGGGTTAGGCTAAAATAAATTGTTCTTGTTATAATAAGGTTAGGTAAGTTTTCTAAGATTCTTTTGGTGCAAAATTGAAATTTTTTACATTAACATTAATGAAAAAAAATATATCTTTAAACGTATAAGAGGATATTTTAGAAATGACTTAATTTTAAATGAGTTCTTGCTAATTGACCAGTTTTACATATTCGGCACGACATATATATATATATATATATATATATATATATATATATATATATATATATATATATATATATATATATATATATATATATATATATATATATATATATATATATATATATATATATATATATATATATATATATATTGTGCCGAATAAGTGAAACTGGTCAATTAGCAAGAACTCATTTAAAATTAAGTACTTTCTAAAAATTTTCTCTTATACGTTTAAAGATATATTTTTTTTTCATTTATGTTAATAGTAAAATTAATAATAATAGTTCTGGGGCGCTCCGCTGTTGCTCTTATTGTCCGGTTCAATCCGCCAATCACGGCTACTTCAGCCAAGGTGAAGTTACTGCAGCTTACCTGGCTAGGTGGCAGACTTACACTTTCACAGGTCGTGACCACTACTGCTTTGAGTGGTTCTGATTTATACGATTTCAATCTGACTTCCTCTTTCATCATTAATATTGTATATAGCGTATACATTGGTGAAGGAATGCATGGGTAAACAAATCTACCCCTGCAGTGTTTACCTTATCCTTGCTTGTTCCTGCTGAATACTTTGTTTGCTGACTTAGTAATGCTTGCTTGCTTGCTTGCTTGCATGTTTACATATATGCGTACACAATGCTTACATGAATACCGGCTTACATACATATTTCCATGCATACATGCACACATACATATTTGCATGCATGCATGCATACATACATACATATATGCTTGTAAATCCACAATTTAACAAAGGCAAAGAACTAGTATCAGCTGAATAAGTAAGACATGAATTAATATGCAAGTTAACCTGACCTCCGCCAGGAGGTACAACTTGACCTCTACGAGGAGGTACAACCTGGCTTCCACGTTTAAGATCCTGCACGTCTATTTCTCTCATTACTTCTTACAAGTTTATCGTTAAACCTTTTCATTAGGATGATTGCTGATTTTGTGGACAATTATCGTTTAAAAACTAAATTATACTCGCTGTAAACGGGTGTGACTTGGACCTGCCTAGCATTTTCCTTCACCAAATGCGATTATAGGTATTTACAAGTATGTGCACTGTACATAAGAGATTGAAATATATGTGCACAACATGGTAAATCAAGAGGCAAGACAACAGCCTGAAGACAGAATGGACAATCCTGTTCAAACAACAGCTGGGTGAAACTGACAAGGGTGAGAATGTGAGTGGTATCCACGCCACCTTCACAATTGCCAGATCCACAATATGATTGGCTGAACCTAGGTAGTGATCTGACGATGGGGTCCCGATCGTCAGACCCTTAGTGATCTGGTTTGCTGGTTGATGAGGCAGCCTATGTGAGTGTGTTAACATGCTCCGAATGAAGGTTACATACTCTTTGCATGCAACATTAACCAACACGGTCTAGACTGGAGCAAGTGTGTACCTAACCCAGAACCAACGATATAAGAACATGTATTTGGAATAATGGAGCCATTCAATTGTGATACGTCGTGACACACTTCAGTATCACGTGGAATGGTTAGATGGGAAAAATGGAGCCTTTCACAGAGCAGTGCACCTGTGCATTTAAGAAAGGACGCAAGAAGTTCAACTCTCATTCAGTTTCAATTGAACTTGATAGACGGAGCAAGGATGTTAACAGCGACAAGAAAGAGTTGAAAGATAATGGAGTCATGTATCTCTTCATAAAGCTACATCACTATCCAGAATGTTCCACTCCTGGCAACTCAATAACTGAAGAAATACTTTTTAACATCCCTGTGATTCATGTGAGTTTTCCACTTCCAATCGTGACCCCTTGTTGCTGTGTCCCATCTCTGAAGCATCCCGTCTAAATCCACCTTGACAATTCCTCTCAATATTTTATATGTCGTTATTGTGACTTTCCCTATCCCTCCTGTCCTCCAGTGCTGTCAGGTCGATTTCCTTTAACCTCTCCTCGTAGGACATACCTCTTTAGCTCCGGGACTAGTCTTGTTGCAAACCTTTGCACTTTCTTTAACTCTTGATGTACTTGACCAGGTGTGGGTTCCATACTAGTGCTACATATTCCGATATGGGACTGACGTTTACGGTGTACAAAGTCTTGAACGATTCCTTACTAAGGTCTGCCAGGCTCCCATATGCTGCAGCAGTTATTTCGTTGATGTGCGCCTCAGATGTGTTCGATATTATACTCTTCCCAGTACCCTTTTCTTGGGTGAGGGTTGCTGTCTTTGGCCTACCTAGACTGTAATCAGTCTACGGTCTTCTCTGACCTTCCAAATTTTCATGACTTTTAACTTGGAGATAAACTCCAGGAGCCAGTTGCTCCTGGAGTTGCTCCTGGCATCTGAACAGGCTTGCAGCCTGTTCAGATGCCTTTGTAGTCTTACCTGATTCTCATCCGTTTGAATTCTTCGCATTAGATTCACATAGTCTACAAATAAGGACACTTCTGAATCTATCCCTTCAGTCATATCATTCACATATACCAGAAACAAACAGCACCTGTGTGTGTGTGTGTGTGTGTGTGTGTGTGTGTGTGTGTGTGTGTGTGTGTGCATGCTTGCTTGCTTGTCTGTCTGTTTGTTTGTTTGTCATGAGTTGCTCCAGATACGTTACTGTGACTTCTGTTCCTTATGGTTACGTAAAACCTAACACAACAAGCAAGGGCCAAAGAAGTTACATTACACGTAATTGCAAAAATTTTGAAAGAAATGAAAGCCGAGATATAAAATTGGCGATATAATGGTGAATAAAGAGAGATCGGATCACTGTGACCATCACCTCCCAGTATTTACCCGACGGGTAACGACTGACGTCACTGACCAACACAATCATGGCGGACTCCAGAAAGTAATAATCAGTGCCACCACACGGAAAAACAATGCCCATAATACAAATTATTCGAAATTTTTTTCCCTTGTAGTATTTCGCAAAACACCGAGGCGTAATGCGCTGTGATCTTCCAAATTTAGCCGCGGTCAGGATGCAATTTTCCAGGAAGTGGATGATGTCAGACATTAGCTGTGGAATACCTGAAGCGAATCATGGAACACAGCATTAGTTAGGCCGACTTTTTCGCTTACTATAGAATTGTCCGAGGCTAAATTTTCAGTGGAATGAATGTATTTGAATGACTGTTTTGTATCTTATATCGCTTATTCACGAGTTTTGCATAATATATATATATATATATATATATATATATATATATATATATATATATATATATATATATATATATATATATATATATATATATATATATATATATATATATATATATAAATGTATATATATATTGCGGAATAAGTAAAACTTGCGATTTTATCTTAAATAGCAACACTCTTCTTGCTGAATAAGGCTAAATTAAATTGAGATTGTTATAATAAGGTTAGGTAACTTTTCTAAGGTACATTTGGTGTAAAATTATTAATTTTTGCATTAACACACACACACACACACACACACACATATATATATGTATATATATATGTATATATATATATATATATATATATATATATATATATATATATATATATATATATATATAAATATATATATTATATATATATATAAATATATATATATATATATATATATATATATATATATATATATATATATATATATATATATATATATATATATATATATATATATATATATACATTTTTTTTCTTTCTTTCAACAAACCGGCCGTATCCCACCGAGGCAGGGTGGCCCAAAAAGAAAAACAAAAGTTTCTCTTTTTAAATTTAGTAATTTATACAGGAGAAGGGGTTACTAGCCACTTGGTCTTGGCGTTTTAGTAGTCTCTTACAACACGCATGGCTTACGGAGGAAGAATTCTGTTCCACTTCCCCATGGAGATAAGAGGAAATAAACAAGAACAAGAACTAGAAAGAAAATAGCAGAAAACCCAGAGGTTGTGTGTATATATATGCTTGTACATGTATGTGTAGTGTGACCTAGGTGTAAGTAGAAGTAGCAAGACGCACCTGAAATCTTGCATGTTTAAGAGACAGAAAGAAGACACCAGCAATCCTACCATCATGTAAAACAATTACAGGTTTCCGTTTTACAACCACTTGGCAGGACGGTAGTACCTACCTGGGTGGTTGCTGTCTACCAACCTACTACCTACATACATATATATATATATGTATGTAGGTAGTATATGTATGTATGTATATGTATGTATATGTAGGTAGTATATATATGTATGTATATATATACATATATATATATATATATATATATATATATATATATATATATATATATTATATATATATATATATATATATATATATATGTCGTGCCGAATATGTAAAACTGGTCAATTAGCAAGAACTCATTTATAATTAAGTCCTTTCTAAAATTTTCTCTTGTACGTTTCAAGATATATTTTTTCATTAATGTTGATGTAAAAATTTATAATTTTGCACCAAAAGGAACTTAGAAAACTTACCTAACCTTATTACAACAAGCGCAATTTATTTTAGCCTAACCCAACTAAATATATTTCAGATTTGTTTACAATAATTTAATACTAAATGAACACAGTGAAATATATTTTTTTCGTTAGGTTCAGAATGATTTTGGCAAAATTATTGCATACACAAATTTTCACTTGTCCTATATAGCAAGATGAACGTTGCTATTTAAGCCAAGATCGCAAGTTCTGCCTATTCGGCACGACATATATATATATATATATATATATATATATATATATATATATATATATATATATATATATATATATATATATATATATATATATATATACAGTGGTCCCCCGGTTCGCGATGCTATCGGTATCCAATAAATCCGGTAACCGATGCATTATATCGCAGAAAATTTGCCTCGCTTCCCGATACAAAACCCGGTATGCGATGTGGTTCGTACGAGACGTGTCCATGTGTGGCCTGAACTGCCCCGTGTGTGCCAGTGTTTACAAGCCAGCCAGTGTGCGCGCATCTAAGGATACATTCGGTACATTCCATATTATCCATATTATCACTGTTTTTGGTGCCTGTTTTTGCGAAATAAGTCACCATTTGCCCCAAGAAAGCTCCCAGTGCCAACCCTTCGAGACCAAGGTGCTAATGACTGTTGAAATGAAGAAAGAGATAATTGCAAAGTACGAAAGTGGAGTGCGTGTGTCTGAGCTGGTCAGGTTGTATAGTAAACCCCAATCAACCATCTCTACTATAGTGAGCAAGAAAACGGCAATCAAGGAAGCTGTTCTTGCAAAAGGTGCAACTGTGATTACGAAACAGCGACCTTAAGTGTTAGAAAATGTTGAGAGACTGTTATTGGTGTGGATAAATGAAAAACAGATAGCAGGAGATAGCATCTCTCAAGCAATCATTTGTGAAAAGGCTAGGCAGTTGCATGACGATTTGGTAAAAAAAATTGCCTGCAACTAGTGGTGATGTGAGTGAATTTAAGGCCAGCAAAGGTTGGTTTGAAAGATTTAAGAATCGTAGTGGCATACATAGTGTGATTAGGCATGGTGAGGCTGCCAGTTATGTTGTGCGACAGAAGTCCAGTGACTCTCAAGCTGGGCCTAGTGGTATTAAAAGAAGAAGGGAAGTAACCCCGGAAAAGGACTTGCTACTTCAAGTCCTAATGGAGGGGGATTCCCCTTCTAAATGCTAACACCATCCACACTCTCCCCTCCTCCCATCCCATCAATCATCACCAGATCTTCATTAAAGGTAAGTGTCAATTATTCTTTCGTTATTTATTGTCATTTATTGTTATTGTTGTTATTGTAATTACTATTCTATTGCATTAAACTTAATATTTCATGTGGTAAAAGTTTTTTTTTTCATACTTTTGGGTGTCTTGCACGGATTAATTTGATTTTCATTATTTCTTATGGGGAAAATTGATTCGCTTTCCGATATTTTTGGTTTACGATGAGCTCTCAGGAACGGATTAGTATCGCGAACCGGGGACCCACTGTATATATATATATATATATATATATATATATATATATATATATATATATATATATATATATATATATATATATATACATATATATATATATATATATATATATATATATATATATATATATATATATATATATATATATATATATATATATATATATATATATATATATATATATATATATATATATATATATATATATATATATATATATATATATATATATATATATATATATATATATATATATATATATATATATATATATATATATATATATATATATATATATTTATTTATTTATTTATTTATTAACACACTGGCCGATTCCCACCAAGGCAGGGTGGCCCGAAAAAGAGAAACTTTCACCATTATTCACTCACTGTCTTGCCAGAAGGGTGTTTTACACTACAGTTTTTAAACTGCAACATTAACACCCCTCCTTCAGAGTGCAGGCACTGTACTTCCCATCTCCAGGACTCAAGTCCAGCCTGCCGGTTTCTCTGAACCCCTTCATAAATGTTACTTTGCTCACACTCCAACAGCACGTCAAGTATTAAAAACCATGTCTCCATTCACTCCTATCAAACACGCTCACGCATGCCCGCTGGAAGTCCAAGCCCCTCGCACACAAAACCTCCTTTACCCCCTCCCTCCAACCTTTCCTAGGCCGACCCCTACCCCGCCTTCCTTCCGCTTCAGACTGATACACTCTTGAAGTCATTCTGTTTCGCTCCATTCTTTCTACATGCCCGAACCACCTCAACAACCCTTCCTCAGCCCTCTGGACAATAGTTTTGGCAATCCCGCACCTCCTCCTAACTTCCAAACTACGAATTCTCTGCATTATATTCACACCACACATTGCCCTCAGACATGACATCTCCACTGCCTCCAGCCTTCTCCTCTCTGCAACATTCATCACCCATGCTTCACACCCATATAAGAGCGTTGGTAAAACTATACTCTCATACATTCCCCTCTTTGCCTCCAAGGACAAAGCTCTTTGTCTCCACAGACTCCTAAGTGCACCACTCACCCTTTTCCCCTCATCAATTCTATGATTCACCTCATCTTTCATAGATCCATCCGCTGACACGTCCACTCCCAAATATCTGAATACATTCACCTCCTCCATACTCTCTCCCTCCAATCTGATATCGAATCTTTCATCACCTAATCTTTTTGTTATCCTCATAACCTTACTCTTTCCTGTATTCACTTTTAATTTTCTTCTTTTACATACCCTACCAAATTCATCCACCAACCTCTGCAACTTCTCTTATATTTCGCCTAAAATCTTTATATATATATATATATATATATATATATATATATATATATATATATATATATATATATATATATATATATATATATATATATATATTATATATATATATATATATATATATATATATATATATATATATATATATATATATATATATATATATATATATATATATATATATATATATATATATATATATATATATATATATATATATGCAATAAGATCACAGTGAACAGGTGATTTCAAAATATGCAAAACAACCACTCTGAAAGAATAGAGAAATTCCAAGCGCTTTCGTGACTACTCACATTATCAAGGAACTATGATAGTTCCTTGATAATGTGAGTAGTCACGAAAGCGCTTGGAATTTCTCTATTCTTTCAGAGTGGTTGTTTTGCATATATATATATATATATATATATATATATATATATATATATATATATATATATATATATATATATATATATATATATATATATATATATATATATATGTATGTATATATATATATATATATATATATATATATATATATATATATATATATATATATATATATATATATTTATATATAAATTTTAGGTGAAATATAACTAAGAGATGGATCTGAGTGGGTAGCTATGATGGAGGGAGAGATCAGAGTGGATAGTAATGCTAGGTGCTAGGTCAGAGAGGCTAGCAATGCGAGAGAATTGATCAGACTCAATGTACGTGAAAATAGATTAGAATAGATTTTAATATAGAAAGATAGGTCATAGCGACAAACAATGGTGGTAGACAGACCAGAATGGCTGGCAAATTTATTAGTAGATGAGAGGGCTAGCAATACTGAAGAATAAATCAAAATAAGTATTACTTTATGAGAACAATTGAGAGCACCTAATAATACTGTTAGATTGATCAGAGTGCCTAGAGGATAGATCAGAGTGCCTAGAGGATAGATTAGAGTGCCTAGAGGATAGATTAGAGTGCCTAGAGGATAGATCAGAGTGACTAGCAACAACCAGCCTAAAGAGTGCCAAATTCCTAATGTTGACACTAGAATTTGAGCCAGAATTACTAGTCAAAACATTGAATAACAACACGCCAGGGAAAAGAATAAAAGAACAATAACGTAGAATTACATCAAAATAGAAGAATAAACAAGGTGGAATTATATCACAGATCGTTCCGGGGAGTAAAGAAGAATTATTTTGTAAACAATACCGAGCGATAATATTGACGAAAAGGGAAACAAATGATTAAAGTTCAACATTCATCTTGACCTTTTGACCTGTATTGGGGGGGGGAGGGGGGAGTGAATCACCTGGCCCTGTCTGGCACTTGACGTACGCTACAAGTTTGCTCGGAATCACCGTAAAAGTTACTGAATTATGTTGCTGGAAAACAACACATGGCAAGGAGCAAAATATATTCTCTCTCCCACCTGTTTGTGCCCTCCCCCCCCTTCCTCCCCCGCATACCCCCCTCCCCCCGCATACCCCCCTCCCCCCGCATACCCCGTAACCTAATATCTCCCCTCACCCCCCACCTTCCCCCCAACACCGCAACTCAACACCGTCCTCGCTCCTCCCACACTACTGCTGCTCGTGTTATGGCTGTGTTATAACAGCAGCAGCGTGACGTTGATCTAATTAATCTCGTTTCATCATTCAAAACAAAAATTTTCATCCTTCAGCATGAACATTTTTCACCTCATTTTGGCCACATACCAATTTTGATGCACTGTTATTTAGGCAAAGTTTGCGACTTTGGTTTATAAAACAGCGATAATTTGGTCAGACAAGCTAATAATTGCATCTATTAACGTAAAGAAAGAGATATACATAAACGAGTGTCTTACCAAAAAACGTCAGAACCTCCTGTATAGAGTCAGAAAACTTAAGCGGGAGAATAACGACACAATACACCAATGCTTCACACGGGATGGGAAAATTCTAGTTAGGAAAACAAATGTAGGTCAACTGTACACAATCTCGAACGAGAATGATCTATCACGATTTCTCAGGGATACTAATCTTACAGAGAATAACTAAACAATGTCCAACCTAAAAGCCTACGTAGTGTAGTGTATGTTTTGTTCCATTATTGTTAAAATTTCATAGTACAATCTCTTAGTAATTAAATAATCAACTACCTCATTTTGTGATTTTACTAGTAAGCATAAGTCACCTTATGTAATTTTCTTATTTACTATTGTTTGCTTAAATATTAGCTGAATTGATACTTTCTCTGTCCATATTACTACCTCACATTTTTTTAAATACTATTAATTGATA
The DNA here is from genome assembly GCF_038502225.1 of Cherax quadricarinatus. Classification (NCBI taxonomy): domain Eukaryota; kingdom Metazoa; phylum Arthropoda; class Malacostraca; order Decapoda; family Parastacidae; genus Cherax; species Cherax quadricarinatus. The sequence goes on along the minus strand of NC_091301.1, from coordinate 22,189,493 downwards.
TTACTTACTAAAATTAATAATTAATTACCATTTTTACTATCAGTACAATTTACTCTTAACATTTTTGACATCATTTAATTACTATTACTTGTCTAATTACCATAACCTGTTTTAATACCACATTTACTATCTTAGAGAACTCTTAAATACCTTGAACTGCCAAATAACCTCTAGTATAACTACCAGTGCAATATTGAATCCAAATAACTGTTCTTAAAATTTAATACTTGAAATAAACATTACTTCTTCACTTTTTTTTTGCTAATTAATCTTTTTTTGTAATCATTATTACTAACTAAAATTTTATTAAACACCATATTTACTACCAGTCAATTTTACTTTTGTAAATTAATCATTATTTTATACTTTTCATAACATTTTGTTGCCAAATTTTCAAGTTTGTATATTCAACTCCAAACCTTTATATTATCCTTTGTACCTGTGTACCTGTGTACCTGTATACCTGTGTACCTGTGTACCTGTGTACCTGTGTACCTGTGTACCTGTATACCTGTCTACCATCTTACTATCATATTATAACCAAGTCATTGCCATTGTTATTTTTTACTTATTATTCTTTTGGTACTTTAATTTGTGAATTTTATTTTGTCAATTTAAATCTAGTTATACTCTTGATCTTGTTAACCTATATCAGACCTTAGTGCAGTTGCAAGTACCATTTTAATTTTTATTTTTATATTATAAGTTTATACCTAATTGTACTTTAGTTCATTCTAGCTCAATACATAGACAACACTAAATTCATTATTTTTACTTAGTGCAATTACAAGAGTGAGTCTGGTGCCACTTGTAATTTGTTTTGTTTTTATAGTATTAGTTTATACCTAGTTCTACTTGAGCTCATTCTAGCACAACACATTGACAATATCAATTTCATTATGTTTATTAGTGACTATACTCTATATGACCAAAGTGCTTTAGCAGTATACTTATCCAAACCTCCCACCACTACAGAAATCAGTATTAGAACTCACCACATAATACAGGATATAAACAACCACTATTTAAATCTAAAAGATGAATGATCACGTTGACCCTGATCTAAACCTCCATAATCTAACACAAAACTGCCTTTATTACACAGCATCACAAGCCAGCACTATCCTGAACACTGCTCAAAGTCTATCAGTTCTTAACTACAACATCAGGTCCTTAAGCAAACACTATGATGACCTCCTGGCACTCCTTGAGTCATTAAAGACACCCTTCTCCTGCATTATTCTTACTGAGACCTGGCTTAAGCAGGACACAATTGATATCTACCCACTACCAGGATACACAGCAATTCACAACTGCAGACCATACCAAGTTAGGGGTGGTACTGCAATCTATTACTCTAACCAACTATCTTGTATTAGCACTAATTGCTTTAGTGATGAATATGGGGAATGCATTTTTGCTAATTTTACTGTAAAAAACCTCAAGACGCCTATAACAATCGGTGCCATATACCGGATACCCCACACAAACATCCCAAACTTCAGTGAGAATCTAAAGTCACTAATAACAAACAGACAAATGAACAAGCACCACCTTCTCTTAGCTGGAGACTTCAATATCAACCTTGGCCTACCAGATGATCAGACTGTAACTGATTTCATCGACAATATGAACAACACACTTCTCATACCAACAATAACTAAACCAACCAGGCTGACTGAGACAAGTGCAACCATAATAGACCACATATGGACCAATATACTAGCCCCCCCTTAAATCAGGGGTAATCACAGACAGCACTACAGACCACTACTCAACCTTCCTCTTAACAAACATTAGTAAGCCACCACTCGAATACAACAAAGTTTCATTTAGACTCCATGACGAGGCCTCAATAAGGAATTTCACAGCAGACCTAGAGACTGTTGATTGGCCTACAGAATTCTCCAATGCCAATGGTATTGACGATTGGACAGACATTTTTCCTAACAAAATACTTAGACTATACTTAGACTATACAACAAACATTGTCCTATAAAAACGAAACAGATCACGAATAAACGGCTTGGTTGCCCATGGCTAACCAGCAGCATTCTGAAATCCATTGATAGGAAACACCAATATGAAAAGCAATATAGACAGGGCTTAATACACAAAGATATTCTTAAACAATATTCAACAGTTCTCACCAAATTAATAAAGAAAGCCAAACAACTTTACTACTCCAGCAGATTCACTGACACAAGAGGAGATATAAAAAAGACCTGGAAAACACTTTCCCAGATTCTGGGGACCCACAAACTGAAAAAAAAACAAGAATATTGCTCTAACTAAACCTCATGAAACACCACTGCATCCCAATGATACAGCTAACAAGATAAACGACTTCTTCTCAAACATAGGATCTAATCTTGCCAGTAAAATCCCACATACCAATGCCCGTGCTGGGGACTACCTAGATGGGAATTTCCCAAATTCCTTCTATCTTGTACGAACTGAGCCCACGGAAGTCACCGCGATCATAAAGTCACTTAAAAATAACTCGGGGAATCTGTCTCACGTCCCATCATTATTGTACAAGGGAGCGGCCCATGTCCTTTCGCATGCTATTACATTACTTTTTAACAAGTCACTAGAAACTAGCACTTTCCCGACACTACTCAAGACAGCAAGGGTTACACCAATACATAAAAGTGGTGACCCTACAGACGTAAACAACTATAGGCCAATATCAAACTTACCATTGCTATCCAAATTCTTCGAGAAACTCGTGCACAGGAGACTATGTTCATTTATAACGCCACAAAACATACTCAACCCTTGCCAGTTTGGATTCAGGAAAAATAAAAGCACTAATGATGCAATTATAAAAATGCTAGACCTGCTTTACACAGCATTGGAAAATAAGGAATATCCGCTAGGAATTTTTATTGACCTAAGAAAAGCGTTTGACACAGTAGACCACGGCATCCTACTCCACAAACTTGACCACTATGGTATAAGAGGCCATGCGCTTGCAAAATTTAAGTCCTACCTTTCTAATAGGTATCAGTATGTCACCATTAAAGACACAGCCTCATCAATACGGCCACTTGATACTGGAGTTCCGCAGGGAAGCGTCCTTGGACCCCTGCTCTTCCTCATTTACATCAATGATCTTCCAAACATATCCCAACACCTGAAACCCATTCTCTTTGCTGATGACACGACTTATGTCATCTCCCGCCCTAATCTTGCCACCCTCAACACCATTGTTAACGAGGAGCTGCTCAAAATATCGACTTGGATGGCAGCCAATAAACTTACGCTTAACACTGGCAAAACCTGCTATATTATGTTTGGTAGCAGAGCAGGTGTTGCGTAACTTAACATTAAGATCGACAACACTCTAATTGCCAGACATAATGAGGGCAAATTCCTTGGCCTATACCTCGACAACAACCTAAATTTCAGCACCCATATCCAACACAAAAAAAGTATCCAAAACGGTGGGGATCCTCTCCAAGATACGATACTACGTGCTGCAAACTGCCCTTCTCACACTATACCATTCACTTATACATCCATACCTCACCTATGATATCTGTGCTTGGGGTTCAACTGCAGCAACACACCTAAAGCCAATAATAACTCAACAAAAAGCCACAGTAAGAATAATCACTAAATCCCATCCCTGGCAACACCCCTCCCCCCACTCTTCGTAGATCTAAACTTACTCCCTGTTCAGAACATCCACACTTACTACTGTGCAATCTATATCTACAGGACCTTAAATTCCAATATTAACCTTGACCTAAAACGCTTTCTTGATAGTTGTGACAGGATCCACAGGCATAACACCAGACACAAACATCTCTATGACATTCCCCGTGTCCGACTAAACCTTTACAAAAATTCAATGTATTTCAAAAAACCTAAAATCTGGAACACTCTACCTGAAAACTCTAGAACTGCAGACACATTCATCATTTTCAAAACTACAGTTAGAAAACATCTTATCTCCCTGATACACCCCGACAACTAACTACATGATAAACACCTGGTGGTTCACAATTACACTCACTCACCCACTGACTATAAACACAGAAATACTAATCTTAATCTTAAAATAATAAATCCTAACTAGTCATAAGTTTGCCTATGATACTCCAATATAGACACTTTGTATTGTGCCAAAACAAAAGAATTCACATTGCTAAACTCACAAATTATGATATAGTCACTTAGCCTTAATACCATAATCTGTAAGGATTTAATGTTAAGAATTAATCTAAGTCTGCCCGAAATGCCTAGCCAGGCTAGGTGTCCTTGTGGTCCCCTCTGTAATTAGTATTTTATAGCATGTAAACCACACAATACCCAAAACCTGTAAATCCCACATTGTAACCCTTATAGAGAATAAACTTAAATTGAATTGAATTGAATTGAATTGAATATCAAATGCGAAGTTGCTAAAAAAAATTTGATGTTTCATTGATATTTGAGTGGTTTTGGTTTGAGGTGGTTTAGGTATTTAGAAAGGATGGAGAAAAATAGGATGACTAGGAAGATGTACAAAACTGAGATGGAAGGAGGGATGGGGGGAGGGGGATGGTAAAAGGTGTTTTTGAGTAACTTGAAAAATCGTAATGACACGATTGTTAGTAACTCACTGCACGGTGTGCTCGAACCCATAGCATGCTAGTGGACAGTGCACTGACCTGCAAGTTTCAGGTCCGTCTTGTCGTGGGTTTGATCTTTCTGTACGGTGAAATGTCTTTACTGCAAGTGACTTCCAGCAGGGTTCTGTGATCCGAGAGCAGATAAGTGATTTTTATTATTAGTGCTGGAGGTGGTTTGTACAGTCCATGCACTCTGAAGGAAAGGTGGGAATGTGAAGGTCGGAGGGTCATCGTAATTGTGATATCAGCACATTTTTAGCAAAACAACGACTGAGTGAATGACAGTGAACGTTTCCTTTTTTATATATATATATATATATAGATATATATATATATATATATATATATATATATATATATATATCTATATAGAGAGATAGATATATATATATATATATCTATATATATATATATATATATATATATATATATATATATATATATATATATATATATATATATATATATATATATATATATACATACATATATATATATATATATATATATATATATATATATATATATATATATACATATATATATATACATATATATAAACATATATATATATATATATATATATATATATATATATATATATATATATATATATACATATATATATATATATATATATATATATATATATATATATATATATATATATATATATATATATGTATATATATATATATATATATATATATATATATATATATATATATATATATATATATATATATATACATATATATATATATATATATAAATATATATATATATAGATAGATAGATAGATAGATAGATAGTAGGTTGGTAGATAGCAACCACCCAGTGTGGTACTACCGTCCTGCCTAGTGAGTGTAAACGAAAGCCTGTAATTGTTTTACATGATGGTAGGATTGCTGGTGTCTTTTGTCTGTCTCATAAATATGCAAGATTACAGGTACGTCTTGCTACTTCTACTTACACTTAGGTCACACTACACATACATGTACACGTTTATTTATACACACTCATCTGAGTTGTCTTTGATTTTATCTTAATAGTTCTTGTTCTTATTACTTTTCCTTTTATATCTATGGGGAAGTGGAATAAGAATCTTTCCTCCGTAAGCCATGCGTGTTGTAAAAGTCAACTAAAATTCCGGGTACAATGGGCTAGTAACCCCTTTTCCTGTAATATATATATAAACGTTTCGGAATAAAGTTGCCTAAATGTTGCCTATGTGTCTTACCTACCAACCTGTCGGTATTGTATACCATTTTGATATTCACTCTGTCAGACACTGCAACACAATGGCATCTTGGTACAGAAGGGAAAACACCTTGTACAACTTTTTCAAGTGAGAATTGTTTGATCTGAGAGGGACGTGACCTCTCAGTGGCTACATTCTCACTACTACTACTCTGCACCTCTCCTCTGTTCCAGACTTTGGAACAGAACTTCTCCAGGCTGAGGGACTGACAACCTCAAATCTACGACTTCAAGGGGGATGGACTGATTACATCGTCTTCACATCTCCACTGCTCCTGCCTACTTTCTGTACTCGACTGAAGAAGCCTACTGTGTAGGCGAAACGTTTCGGAATAAAGTTGCCTAAATCTTGCCTATGTGTCTTACCTACCTAAATGCTAGGGTGTTCGGGAGAGGGGTGTGATTACATTATGGGGAATCAAATACAAAATGGGAATTGACTCAGTTACTTTTTGCTGATGATACTCTGCTTATGAGAGATTCTAAAGAAAAATTGCAAAGGTTAGTGGACGAGTTTGGGAGTGCGTGTAAAGGTAGAAAGTTGAAAGTGAACACAGAAAAGAGTTAGGTGATGAGGGTATCAAATGATTTAGATAAAGAAAAATTGGATATTAAATTGGGTAGGAGGAGTATGAGAGAAGTGAATGTTTTCAGATATTTGGGAGTTGACGTGTCAGCGGATGGATTTATGAAAGATGAGGTTAATCATAGAATTGATGAAAGAAAAAAGGCGAGTGGTGCATTGAGGTATATGTGGAGACAAAGAAGGGAATGTATGAAAGTATAGTAGTACTAACACTGTTATATGGGTGTGAAGCTTGGGTTGTAAATGCTGCAGCGAGGAGGCGGTTGGAGGCAGTGGAGATGTCCTGTCTAAGGGCAATATGTGGTGTAAATATTATGCAGAAAATTCGGAGTGTGGAAATTAGGAGAAGGTGAGGAGTTAATAAAAGTATTAGTCAGAGGGCTGAAGAGGGGTTGTTGAGGTGGTTTGGTCATTTAGAGAGAATGGATCAAAGTAGAATGACATGGAGAGCGTATAAATCTGTAGGGGAAGGAAGGCGGGGTATTGGTCGCCCTCGAAAAGGTTGGAGGGAGGGGGTAAAGGAGATTTTGTGGGCGAGGGGCTTGGACTTCCAGCAAGCGTTCGTGAGCGTGTTAGATAGGAGTGAATTGAGGCGAATGGTATTTGGGACCTGACGAGCTGTTGGAGTGTGAGCAGGGTAATATTTAGTGAAGGGATTCAGGGAAACCTGTTATTTTTATATAGCCGGACTTGAGTCCTGGAAATGGGAAGTACAATGCCTGCACTTTAATGGAGGGGTTTGGGATATTGGCAGTTTGGAGAGATATGTTGTTTCTTTATACATATATGCATCTGTTGTATTCTGAGCACCTCTGCAAAAACAGTGATAATGTGTTTTACATATTCGGCACGACATATATATATATATATATATATATATATATATATATATATATATATATATATATATATATATATATATATATATATATATATGTATATATATATATATATATATATATATATATATATATATATATATATATATATATATATATATATATATATATATATATATATATATATATATATATGTCGTGCCGAATAGGCAGAACTTGCGATCTTGGCTTAAATAGCAACGCTCATCTTGCAATATAGGACAAGCGAACATTTGTGTATGCAATAATTTCGCCAAAATCATTCTTAACCTAACGAAAAAAATATATTTCACCGTGTTTGTTTAGTATTAAATTATTGTAAACAAATCTAAAATATATTTAGTTGGGTTAGGCTAAAATAAATTGTTCTTGTTATAATAAGGTTAGGTAAGTTTTCTAATATTCTTTTGGAGCAAAATTATAAATTTTTACATCAACATTAATGAAAAAAATATATCTTTAAACGTATAAGAGAAAATTTTAGCAAGGACTTAATTTTAAATGAGTTCTTGCTAATTGACCAGTTTTACATATTCGGCACGACATATATATATATATATATATATATATATATATATATATATATATATATATATATATGTATATATATATATATATTTATATATATATATATATATATATATATATATATATATATATATATATATAATATATATATATATACATATATATATATATATATATATATATATATATATATATATATATATATATATATATATATATATATATATTTATATATATATAAACATATATATATAAATATATATATATATATATATATATATATGTATATATATATATATATATATATATATATATATATATATATTTATATATATATATATATATATATATATATATATATATATATATATGTATATATATATATATATATATGTATATATATATATGGATGAATTTGGTAGGGTGTGCAAAAGAAGAAAATTAAAGGTGAATACAGGAAAGAGTAAGGTTATGAGGATAACAAAAAGATTAGGTGATGAAAGATTGAATATCAGATTGGAGGGAGAGAGTATGGAGGAGGTGAACGTATTCAGATATTTGGGAGTGGACGTGTCAGCGGATGGGTCTATGAAAGATGAGGTGAATCATAGAATTGATGAGGGAAAAAGAGTGAGTGGTGCACTTAGGAGTCTGTGGAGACAAAGAACTTTGTCCTTGGAGGCAAAGAGGGGAATGTATGAGAGTATAGTTTTACCAACGCTCTTATATGGGTGTGAAGCGTGGGTGATGAATGTTGCAGCGAGGAGAAGGCTGGAGGCAGTGGAGATGTCATGTCTGAGGGCAATGTGTGGTGTGAATATAATGCAGAGAATTCGTAGTTTGGAAGTTAGGAGGAGGTGCGGGATTACCAAAACTGTTGTCCAGAGGGCTGAGGAAGGGTTGTTGAGGTGGTTCGGACATGTAGAGAGAATGGAGCGAAACAGAATGACTTCAAGAGTGTATCAGTCTGTAGTGGAAGGAAGGCGGGGTAGGGGTCGGCCTAGGAAGGGTTGGAGGGAGGGGGTAAAGGAGGTTTTGTGTGCGAGGGGCTTGGACTTCCAGCAGGCATGCGTGAGCGTGTTTGATAGGAGTGAATGGAGACAAATGGTTTTTAATACTTGACGTGCTGTTGGAGTGTGAGCAAAGTAACATTTATGAAGGGATTCAGGGAAACCGGCAGGCCGGACTTGAGTCCTGGAGATGGGAAGTACAGTGCCTGCACTCTGAAGGAGGGGTGTTAATGTTGCAGTTTAAAAACTGTAGTGTAAAGCACCCTTCTGGCAAGACAGTGATGGAGTGAATGATGGTGAAAGTTTTTCTTTTTCGGGCCACCCTGCCTTGGTGGGAATCGGCCGGTGTGATAATAAAAAAAAAAAAAATAAATATATAAACATATATATACAAACACAAAAGTGCTTGACCTCTCTCCACACATCCTATATCACCTCTATAACTCCCATGATTAGTGCCTTTACCAGGACTAAAGTCGATTATTTGATAATCCAAGCGTGACCAAGGCAAGTCCCACTATAATCAAGAACGAACTACCCCCATCCATGACGACCAATGAGCATACTATCTCCCAGCTGTACCAACACGAACAAGCACTGGGAAGAACTACAACCACGGACCAACACCTCCACGGACGAGCTACGCTGGCGGATTTCATTTAAGGTAAATGAGGACGTGGTTCTCGGAAAGTTATGGAGTGTTGTGAGGCAGAGTAACTACGAGGGAGAACCTGTTTCTGTGTTAGGGCAGCACTAATTCAAGCTAATTAAGTAGCAGTAAGGCAGACTGTTTGCCAGTGTAGCAGTAAGGCACGCAGTATGATGGGGTAATAGAAAGGCAACCTGTATGATAAGGTAACAGTAAGGCAGGCTGTCTGATAGGGTAGCAGTAAAGTCGGCTAATAGCTATTGGCAGTAAAAAGGCAGGTGATGGGGTAGAAATAAGCAGGCGGCTGTTTGCCAGGATAGGAGACATGCTGTAAGATAGCGGGGTAGCTGTTATGTGGATGTTCAGTAAGATGTGAGGGAAGTACGTAATAAGATTTTATAGCAATTGTGAGGGAGACGGTAGGATTATAATGCAAGTGTGAGGGAGGATATATGATCTTAGGATAAGTGTGAGAGAGCTAATACAATCATAGGATAAGAAACAAAAGAGTGAAAGCATGACGGAATCTCAAGAAAGAGGTTTTTGGAGAAAGAACTACTTGAAGCAAAATTCCATGAAAAAATAAAGACACCATACTTGAAAAGATTCACCCATTCCGAGAGATAACCGGCTGGAGACAATACACACACACACACACACACACACAAAACAAATGATCCTGAAAGCAGACAGAACCTATTGTATTTAGTCACATGATTCTTGATGCCCAGAGTAGTTGCAGTTGCTACACCTCAGAGATGTTCTTGCACATCCACTGAAAGCAGCGCTACTGGCACTCTCAGTTATGGATCTCTGAGGAAGACAAATAAAGCTGCCTAGCCAGAGCTGGAAGAAAAATGTGTCATTTGCAGAAACTATTTCAAAAGCATCAGTATGCATCATGAATTCAAAGAGCCTAAGTTGGAAAGTGATTGGCTGTCTCTAGACATTTGTACATCTAGTGGATTCAGTTGTGTTCCTAATTCTGCATGATGGTAATCCCAGTCTCAGGATTAATATTGCGTTTATTGTTTGCTGGGAGACAACTATCAAAAATGCTAAGAGATAGAAAATAGATTTTCCCTGATGGCACAAAGTGGAAGAACATTACACCAAGCCATAAGACCCTGTAATGGCGAGAATTCATGATTAACCTTCAGAACAACACAATTTTTGGTTTGAGAATGGAAACAGCCTTCGTAAAGAGAGAAACTCCAGACAAAGAGGCTATAACATGTGGGGAAGTGTGCTAGCTGCTCATCAAGGGGTCACTGGGACGAGATTCAAGGCCTGAAGACAACATAATAGGAGCTGACACACGAATGCTTCCCCGTATTCAGCATACGTCAGAGGTTTTTTAGTTTAATATGTTTATTATGCACCCCATACCCATCCTGTGGGCGGTAGTCAAAAGATTACAGAGGTACATAATTGGTCCAGGGACTGGACTCCAAAGTTTTGATAGGGCGGATTCATGACCATAATCATCACTATTGATGACACTAATGTGATGATACTATCTTTTTGTTAGGAAGAAGAGATCCTACCCTCTGTATAGGAAATATGGAACAAAGTATCGAACACAATATATAGACATTAACAAACTTCCTAGCTTTGCAAGAGAGGACATCTGCCAGTCTCTCGTCGGATTACTTGCCTTAACTGCTTTGGAAAGCTGAGTGCTCAAAAGCTTCTGAAAGTAAGCATGCCTACCAGGAAGCCTTTAAGTATCTTGGTGAAAAATTAGATGTATCTCCATACTTATTTGGAAAGCTGGAAAACTTTGTGGGCCGAATGTATCCGTTCTCATTCTCCACCCATGGTATCCGCTTTATTTAAAACGTTGAGAGGTGGAATCTAGTTATCTTCCAGCATGCAACGACTGTCTTACATGCAGACAATTATGCTGCGACGTGGATGCGATGCTTATTGAGTGAACCAGCTGTGGCCAGACCCAAAGGGATGTGATGAACCACAGATGGTGATGACAGTCTTACCAAAGGATGGATGCAAAGATCACCAGCACCAGATGCTGAATTGCAACTCACGACCTGCTAGTGTGTGTGTGCGCGAACCTGCAGACTTCCAGATTGCACTCGCCAGGCTAATCAACCAAACTGCACGGACGTGTGCAAGTTGCAGCCATGCATCAACCAGAGAGGAGGTAGAAGCTCAAGTTGAGCTGGATGATTTTAATACTAATGACGAAGACCATGTAAAGTGAATAATTGGCAACGTCATGTATATATAAGCTAAAAATCAATAAAATATATAGACCACAAAAACATTGACATCAATGACACTTTAGAATCTTTTACATTATTTTGCCTTTTACTTACAAAATTTAAAAATATATTGCCAGATCACTAAATAAAAAGGTCTTCAAAGTGAAATAATACATGTCATAAACTTTTGTTGAATTTAATAACTATTAGTTACTAAGATACTGATGGTTAAAGTTGTCCAGGAAAAACCAAGCAAACCTTGATTATCCAACATGTCAACACATCTGTGCTTGAGTAGATGTCTAACACATATGTACGCAATGATACAAAATTGACCCAGTAACTTGGTGGCATGGTTATTAGATTTAACCTGATTTATGACTTTCATTTTGGTTGCGTTGGGTTGGTACAGCCAGCAGCTCACAGCTACTGTGAAGCTCTCTCTGTTAATACTCATCACGTGAAAATGAGCTCTGCAGATACAGATAATTTCGAAATACTTAACTGGAAATTGTCACCTTGGGGTGGAATCGAGACGCGAGTGGATCTGGACCCAGTGATCAGGCTTCCCTCCTCAGTCCTCCCTCTCTATTTCTAACTATCATTTCCTGACCTATCCTCTTCCTCTTCTTTTTTCCCTTTAACCCTCCCTTTCACCCTCAGCTCTCACTCCACCTCTCACTCAACATCCCTCACCTCTCCACCCTCGACTCTCACCCCACCCCTCACTCATCACCCCTCACCTCTCCACCCTCAACTCTCACCCCACCCCTCACTCATCACCCCTCACCTCTCCACCCTCAACTCTCACCCCACCCCTCACTCATCACCCCCACCCCTCATTTCCGTCCCTTACCAAACCAGCTATTACCCAAAATGGGAGTAAAAAATCCATTTACCTTTAAAAAAAATTTAAACGAGTTTCTTCCCCTTTTCGCATTTCTCATATCCCTTATCCTAACTCTCCGAACTTGTCTCACTTACTTTTTTCCCATTTTCCCTACTTTTCTTCCTAATCCTTACTTTTCGTTGTTTGTACCAGTTGTTTTTTATTTTGTTTTTCCTCATCTTTTAATTTCTTTGCCATTTTCCGTTTTCCTCTTCTTTTCGTCATCGTTGTAGTTCATGTGTTTTCCTGAATGTATTCAAGGCGATATTACATAATTCAATGCCTATGGTTACGTCATTCATTGATTATATTTACGTCATTCATTGGTTATATTTACGTCATACAATAGTTATGTTTACGTCACTCACTGATTATAGTTACGTCAGTCAGTGGTTGCAGTTACATCATTCGGTGATTTGGGTTACATCGTGGTTAGGTTCCATCATTCAGTGGTCTGGCCTATGTCATCCAATCGTTTTGGATTACGTCATTCAGTGGTTGATGCTACGTCCTTCAGTGTGCATAGTAACGACATTCAGTTTGCGTTGTTACGTTATCAAATTGTTACGAGCAGTTTTTGTTTCGTTCAGTATTTTTCACATCCTTCAGTGAGTGCTTTTGTATCGTTCAGTGACCTTTTGGTCTTGTTCGATGTTTTTATATCATTCAGTGAGATTTGTTGTATTGTTCGGTGTTTCTGTATTGTCCAGTGAGCTTTTTCTGTATTGTTTGGTGTTTTTTGTATCGTTCAGTGACCTTTTTCATATCGTTCAGAGTTTTTTGTATCATTCAGTATTTTTTGTGTCCTCCAATGAGAGATTTTTGTATCGTTCGGCGAGCTTTTATGGTCTCGTTCAGTGTTTTTGTATCGTTCAGTCACCGTTTGTGTGTGTGTAAATTGGCCAGATTTTCTGGGGTGGAGGGGAGGGGTGAGGGGTCGTCCAAGGTAAGGTTGGAGGGAAGTTAAGGAGATTTTGTGTTTTAAGGAAGCGGACATCTAACAGGCTTGCGCGAACACTTTAGATGTGACTGAGTGTAAGTGCTGTTGGAGTATCAGCAAGGTAACATTTATGAAGGGATTCAGGGAAGCTGGTTAACCAGACTTGAGCCCTGGAGGTGGGAAACGCAGTCAGTGCACTGTGTTTCCTGGATCAGCCGGGATGTGGTGCATGCATTGGAGTGTGGGAGGCAGGCACTAACAACTTGATCGATCAGACCAGAAACCAGGAGGCCTGCTCTGGGACCGGACCGCTGGGGCGGTGATCTCCGGAAGTGGCTCCAGGCAGACTCCATGTACACTCATGAGGAACGGGGATGCTGCAGTTCTGAGAAACCATCTGAACTGTAATATCACCATGCTTCTGCCAAGACAGTGATTGCATGGGTGACTGTGAATGCATTTCCTCTTATAGGGGACACCCTACCTAGGTGGGTGACAACAGAAGCGATAAAAAAAACTGGAATATATCTGTGATAAGAATTAGGAATAATATTAGGAGAGAGAGGCAGCGAATCTAATTACCACAGGAATACACTTAGAAGCCTGAGTAGATCTGTAGCTCACTATCATAGCATGAATAGGAATATTTACGGTGCAACTGGCAATGTAAGCTGACTTGACTGATGTAGTGGCCAGACACAGGCTTTATTTACAAGTAGTTCTGGCAGGCTGGGATATATACAGATGATGATCAAAATAATGCGAAGTATATGGTCAGTCTTATGATCATTACAACACTATGTGCATAGATATGTCCAATTGCTGAGAAATATAGAGGACAAAATTACAACCTATGTGAAATGTCACTGAATTTTATGAATGAAGATGCCAGATATATTAAGCAAATATCCTAAATTTGCTTGCAACAGATAAAGCCTAATTTGCCGGTATTTATCCAGATCCACTCTTACTAACCCTTTTGGAGACTAGTCCTTAGGCCTAATGTCAATCCATATATTCTTGCGCCGCTTCTGCGGCAAAATATATATATAAAAAGAACTAACAAGATACTATGGGATATTTCAAAAGCTATTGTACTATTTATCTACATTCCTCAGCAAGTGAACACTCGGGAGTATTTAAGTGTCCATAGGTTTAGTTCGACCATGAGATGTATCCTTTTTTTAATAATATAGTGTGTGGTATTTATTTTTATCGCTCAGTGGGTGATATTTCATATAGTTCAGTGAGACGTCTTTGTGCAGTTCCCAGAGATTTTTTATTTGTATCGTTCAGTGCGCGTTATTTTATCGTTCACTGAGCTTTTTCCCGCATCGTTCAATGGGTGTTTTTCTTTCTTGTGTCGTTCAGTGTGTGTTTTCTTTTTTGTATCGTTAAGTGAGCATAGCTGTATTCCTGGGTGGGCATTTTTTTGTATTTCTGGGTGGGCGTGGTTGTAACTCTGGGCGGGCGTGGCTCAGTCGCAGTGTGGGCGTGGTTGTACCACCGGTTCTGTACAAAACTCCCGAGGATGGCACACTCACCCACGACGTTGAATATTTTCGTTGGCACTATCGCTGGCGGGGACGGCAGCGGCGACGGCGGCGGCGGCGGACGCGAGGTGATAATGTTAAATAATATGGGAGACACCGGCCTGACTTAATTGAATGAGGCGGTTTATGGCCAGCTTAACGGGTTATGATGGCACCAACCTAAATGGTATGTGCTCCTCTCCCTCCTCCTTTCCTCTCTCTCTCTCTCTCTCTCTCTCTCTCTCTCTCTCTCTCTCTCTCTCTCTCTCTCACGCCCTGTATCCTTCTTTCTCTCTCACACACCCTGCATGCTTCTCTTTCTTTCATGTCCTGCATCATACTCTCTCTCTTTCTCTTTTGCTCCCTCCATCCTTCCTCTCATTTCCCTTCACTCTCTGCCTCTGTCTCTCCCACACTCCCTCTCCATTACATCATCTCTATCCTTTCTTGCTTGCTTTCATTTCCTCCTTCGCCTCCTCTCCTCTCTATCCTTAAATTCCTACTCCCCTCCCTCCTTACTCCCTCTCTTCCTCCTCCTGACTCTCTTTCTCCTCTCCGTTTCTTACTCTTTTTTTCTTCTTTCTTTTACTTGTTCTCTGTCTATCACTCACTCTCAACATTTTTCTTACCAGGTGACTCTCTTCTTGTTCCCCCACACTCGTTATTGTCCCCCCACACTCGTTATTGTCCCCCCACACTCGCTATTGTTCCCCCACACTCGCTATTGTTCCCCCACACTCGCTATTGTTCCCCCACACGCACTAGTGTTCCCCCACACTTGCTAGTGTTCCACCACACTCGGTAGTGTTCCCCCCACACTCACTAGTGTTCCCCCACACTCACTAGTATTCCCTCACACTCACTAGTGTTCCCCCCACAGTCACTAGTGTTCCCCCACTTCACTAGTGTTCCCTCACACTCACAAATGTTCTCTTACACTCACTAGTGTTCCCTCACACTCACTAGTGTTCCCCCACACTCACTAGTGTTCCCTCACACTCACTACTGTTCCCCCACACACACTAGTGTTCCCCCCCCACACTCACTGGTGTTCCCCTCATACTCACAAATGTTCCCCCACACTCGTTAGTGTTCCCCACTTCACTAGTGTTCCCCCACTTCACTAGTGTTCCCTCACACTCACTGTTGCTCCCTCACACTCACTAGTGTTCCCCCACACTCACTAGTGTTCCCCCCACACTCACTAGTGTTCCCCCACACTCACTAGTGTTCCCCCACTTCACTAGTGTTCCCTCACACTCACTGTTGTTCCCTCACACACACTGTTGCTACCTCACACTCACTGTTGTTCCCTCACACTCACTAGTGTTCGCCCACTTCACTAGTGTTCCCTCACACTCACTGTTGTTCCCTCACGCTCACTATTGTTGCCCCACTTCACTAGTGTTCCCTCACACTCACTATTGTTCCCTCACTTCACTAGTGTTCCCTCACACTCACTATTGTTCCCTCACTTCACTAGTGTTCCCTCACACTCACTATTGTTCCCTCACTTCACTAGTGTTCCCCCACTTCACTAGTGTTCCCCCGCTTCACTAGTGTTCCCTCACACTCACTGTCGCTCCCTCACACTCACTATTGTTCCCCCACTTCATTAGTGTTCCCTCACTTCACTAGTGTTCCCTCACACTCACTAATGTTCCGTCACACTCACTAATGTTCCCTCACACTCACTAATGTTCCCTCACACTCACTAGTGTTCCCACACACTCACTAATGTTCCCTCACACTCACTAGTGTTCACACACACTCACTAATATTTCCTCACACTCACTAGTGTTCCCACACACTCAATAATGTTCCCTCACACTCACTAGTGTTCCCTCACACTCACTAGTGTTCCCTCACACTCACTAGTGTTCCCACACACTCACTAATGTTCCCTCACACTCACTAGTGTTCCCACACACTCACTAATGTTCCCTCACACTCACTAGTATTCCCACACACTCACTAATGTTCTCTCACACTCATTAGTGTTCCCACACTCACTAGTGTTCCCTCACACTCACTAGTGTTCCCTCACACTCACTAGTATTCCCCACACTCACTAGTGTTCCCCACACTCACTGTTGTTACCTCACACTCACTAGTGTTCCCTCACACTCACTAGTGTTCCCCACACTCACTAGTGTTCCCCTCCATTCACTAGTGTTCCCTCACTCTCACTAGTGTTTCACCCACACTTACTAGTGTTCCCCACACTCAATAGTATTCAACCACACTTAACAGTGTACCCCCACACTCACTGGTGTTCCCCACACTCACTGGTGTTCCCCACACTCACTGGTGTTCCCCACACTCACTAGTGTTCCCCACACTCACTGGTGTTCCCCACACTCACTAGTGTTCCCCACACTCACTGTTGTTCCTTCACACTCACTAGTGTTTCCCACAGTCACTAGTGTTCCCTCACACTCACTAGTGTTCCCCACACTCACACTAGTGAGTGTGAGGGAACATTAGTGAGGGTATGGGCACTGGGTAGCAGATAAGGGAAAGAGGAGGGAGGGGAAAGACAGGCGGGGAGTGAGAACGGAGGAGGATAACAAGTCTGATGAATATTTATGTTGACGGGAAAAAAATATCCGCAACCACAACAACTATGACTTTTTCCTCTCAATTACTATCGTTTCGTGTTTATGTCGTCTCTTCTCCAGAGAGTTCGTCGTTTTCCGCCCGATCAAAGTCCCCTTACCTAACCTAGAGTAACGAATGTTACTCTAGGTTAGGTAAGGGATTTTTTAACTTATACTGTCTTGGAGTTGATCCATTACAACGAAGAATCTTTTTTACAATGCGTTGCGTCAGGCATTACGTGAGCTTAGACGCAGGAGTCACCCGAAGCTTACCTGAAGACAATTTGGGGGAGGGGGGTCACCACCCCCGCGGACCGGACATAGCCTGGGGTGACCAGACCTTTATTTGTTCATGATTGCCACATTGAACTTAAAAACCAGCAAAGAACTGAACTAGAGATGCACTTGAACTGAAGTAGAGATGCATGTACCGAACGTCTATAGGAAAACAAAAGAAAATAAAGAACGGATTTAGTATAACTAGTAAATAAAGTTATTATATATATATATATATATATATATATATATATATATATATATATATATATATATATATATATATATATATATATATATATATATATATATATATATATATTCTAATTTAAAGATAATTTTCATCTTGTTTATACAAGTAAAACAACCCACGTGAAGAAAATTTGTTTCATTAATGCGTTGTTTGAGGTGGCATTATAGTAGCGAGATTGTCAACATCTATTTCTATTTTAGTGACCCTTGATTCTGTGTTAGTGACCCTTGATTCTGTGTTAGTGACCCTTGATTCTGTGTTAATGACCCTTGATTCTGTGTTAGTGACCCTTGATTCTGTGTTAGTGACCCTTGATTCTGTGTTAATGACCCTTGATTCTGTGTTAATGACCCTTGATTCTGTGTTAATGACCCTTGATTCTGTGTT
>NC_091301.1:22160858-22165858 GCF_038502225.1 Cherax quadricarinatus | reverse complement strand
CCTCTCCTCCTACCACTATCTTCCCACTCGGCTGCTCCAATTCTTGTCCTCACCAGTAATTTTCTTCCATTCCGCTGATGCAATTTTCTTTCACATGTAGAATGAGAAAAATATAGCGACTTCCGTTTTCATTTAGACTTTTACAGTGTCGGATCACTGAGGTAACCTGCGTGTCTGGTCACTATATTACCACTAATATATAAAATTATGAGATATGCTTCATTATATATATATATATATATATATATATATATATATATATATATATATATATATATATATATATATATATATATATATATATAGCTATATATATATATATATATATATATATATATATATATATATATATATATATATATATATATATATATATATATATATATATATATATATATATAGCTATGTATATATATATATATATATATATATATATATATATATATATATATATATATATATATATATATATATATATATAAATATATATATATATATATCTCACATTGATAATGTGAGAAGTCACGAAAGCGCTTGGAATTTCGCTATTTTTTCACAGTGGTTGTTTTGTATACTGTAATATCGCCTGTTCACTGAGATTTTATTGCGCATATGTATATATATATATATATATATATATATATATATATATATATATATATATATATATATATATATATATATATATATATATATATATATATATATATATATATATATATATATATATATATATATATATATATATATATATATATATAATATAAAAAGGCTTCAAGGAAAAATATTTAGATTTCTTCCTGAAGCCGTTTGAATATTCCACTTCCCCTACCACCCCATCTTTCATATTTTTTTTTTTTTTTTTTTTACTAATAGGAATATTTTATTACATAATATGGTACAGAAGATCCAAGAGATACATATATATATATCCAAGATATATATATATATATATATATATATATATATATATATATATATATATATATATATATATATATATATATATATATATATATATATATATATATATATATATATATATATATATATATATATATATATATATATATATATATATATGTCGTGCCGAATAGGCAGAACTTGCGATCTTGGCTTAAATAGCAACGCTCATCTTGCCATATGGGACAAGCGAAAATTTGTGTATGCAATAATTTCGCCAAAATCATTCTGAACCTAACGAAAAAAATATATTTCACTGTGTTTGTTTAGTATTAAATTATTGTAAATAAATCTAAAATATATTTAGTTGGGTTAGGCTAAAATAAATTGTTCTTGTTATAATAAGGTTAGGTAAGTTTTCTAAGATTCTTTTGGTGCAAAATTAAAAATTTTTACATTAACATTAATGGAAAAAATATATCTTTAAACGTATAAGAGAAAGTTTTAGAAAGGACTTAATTTTAAATGAGTTCTTGCTAATTGACCAGTTTTACATATTCGGCACGACATATATATATATATATATATATATATATATATATATATATATATATATATATATATATATATATATATATATATGCACACACAGACACAAACCATAAACTGATATACTGCCAACAATTAGTAGGATGCAGTAAATGTTACACTGGCGAGACAGAGCGTGACCTTGGAGCTCTTCCATGAACACGATGTATGTAGGTCTACCACTTATATTTTTACTCCCGGAATATTTCGCCTTTGCAACAGGCGTCTTTGGTTGAATGCAGGGAACTATAACTCTGGAGACAGTATTGAGGTGATGAGTCCCTCAGCTTTCATAGAACGAGTAAGTTCTTCTAGCCATCAGTAATGTAATACTTGGAACTCGTCTTCAAGAACACAGATACGCATATATCCTGGAAAATACCAACAACTAGTACGTCATCTGCCCTAAAATACATTCATATGTCATAAACTGGGAAGCAGTTGCTGTTTCAGGAGGATGACAGAACCAAACATAGTATCCTGAAGGTGGACACTAGTTGACTTACTGACCCCACTGAGTGGAACAACAGTATGTACAAACATACTGGCTGGACCCATCCCTCATCTCATCTATAATTCCGTGGCAAGGGTTGATTACCTCCTACATGTAAGTCATCCCTCTGGAAAGCAAAGCAATCTTTATAGATAAACTTCTTGCCTGGAGACGTGACTGGCTCACTGACAGCAAAAAGAGAAGTGGTTCTCAAAGGAGAGTAGCTTCCCGTAAAGAACAAAGTCCCCCAGGGATCGGTTTTCGGTCCAATCCTTTACACAATGTACATAAATAATATCGAGGACACGCTAATATCTAAGAGAGGAAAATTTACGGATGACACCAAATTGGAGAAAAGAGTAACATCCAAGCAGACCGAGTATTCAGAGTGATCTCGACAGTTTTGCATAATGATGAGAAACGTAGAAGATAAGTTTCAACACAGACAAATGCGAAGTAATACATTTTTGGATATCGCAATCTCAAACATAAACGCAAAATGTTTAGCAACAAACAAACCGAAACAAGAAAAGAGAAGTGTCCTAGAGTAATCATAAGCAACGACCTCACTGGTGCCAAGCAATGTTTATCAGCGAGCAGCAGAGTTAGAATGCTTAGGCTTCATTGCTAGAAACCTCGAACACATAACACCAGACACTATATTAACTTCTATTAAGTCACTTGTTAGACCACATCTTGAATATACTGCCCAGTTCCGGCCTTCCAGTTACATAAACTCCTTGTTGACGTAACTTGAAATCATATTAGAAAGGATCAAGAGAAGAGCTACCAAATTCGCAGCATCACTCATAAACAAACCTTATGAAGGAAGACTCAAAGCATTCCACTTTTTCCCCTTAGAAACGGAGACAACATATTGAAATCTTTAAGGTATTGAATGTCTTTGACACACTCAAACACTAAGAACTATTCCAAAACAATGGAATGAAACCTTGAAGCTGAAGACTCATCGCCAATGTATATATATATATATATATATATATATATATATATATATATATATATATATATATATATATATATATATATATATATATATATATATATATATATATATTCCATATAAAATCACAGCAAAGTGGAATAAACTATCTGCTGTTGTTTTCAGTGCGAAGACAATACAGTCATTCAAGAATCATTTATACAAGCACTTTGCAAGTATAGGTTTCGGCTAGATATATCATGCTTGAGTGGGAGGGGTTGCCAAAGCTTTTAGGACTTATTCAATTATAGTGACTAGCAAAGTACATGATGTGGTGAGGGGGGACAGGAACGAGATGTTGCCCTGAACAGTCATTACTTTACTCAAGCACTCACTAAACCCACCCTAAAATCCGCACGGACCGTCATGTATATACAACAGCTGGGACAATCTGAAGTCAACGGATTCTGATTGCACAGCGGTGCGTCAGGGCAGTGTGCCACTTGTGACAATAATAGTAGTAATGGTAGACGCAGAGAGTTGTGACAACCTTAGGAGAACTGGTAACCAGACGCAGAACTACTGGTACACGCAGTTCTGTGAATGACAGTATAGTAGCACAAGTAGTAAGATAGAAATAGTGTTAATTTAGTAGAGATAGTTGTAGCCCACATCATCCATCCAGTTCCATCTCTCGTGCAAGTTCCATGTACGTTTTCAGTGTGGTACGATATACATATCCTCTGTGCTTCACGCCGGCAGTGACCGGCGGGAGAGGAGGGTGGGGGAGAGAGCCTTCGTATACCTGGAGTTTATCTGGAGAGGGGATTAGGGGATGTCTCTCCTTACCTCATAACACACATTATAACTGATGGTTCTTAATTGTCCTTAATCTAGATAGAAGAAGACAGTTCATCTTGGTAGACAGTCTGGGTGAGGACTTACAAATCCTCGGCTATCTGCCTTACCTAAGTAATCCTATATGCCTTTCTCTCTCTCTCTCTCACTCCCACCTCGTGTCCCACCGCACAAAGCGTCAAGAGTAGCAAGTACTTACAAATGAAGCACTAAATTCCCACCAAATATTGAGCACGTACCGGCCATGTACCGTCCGGGTACTGGCCATGGGCTGATATGTACTATACATGAACAGTGTAAATAATGCATGATGCCTGCTGTCACCAGGTGCTCTAGCACGTCCTCAGTGCCCTCCTCTGTGTGTCCCTGCGACTACTGACACACAATAATAATATCTTTGTTGCTTACTTTTCAATAATAATAATAATAATAATAATAATAATAATAATAATAATAATAATAATAATAATAATAATAATAATTATGCGTTTCACATGAAACGAAATAAGAGAAATAAGTCTACTTCAAATATAACTTCAGAGGAACTCCACATTAACCTAGTTACACCAGAGAAAAAAACAAACTCTACATTAACCCAACTCCACCAGGCGAAAAAAAGAAAAAGCTTCCACGATAACGTAGCTTTACCAGAGGGACGTCCCATTAACGTAACTTCACCAGAGGGACGTCTCATTAACGTATCTTCACCAGAGGGGCGTCGCATTAGCGTAACTTCACCTGGAGTATACCTAAAGAAGGTTTCGGGGGTCAACGCCCCCGCCGCCCGGTCTATGACCAGGCCTCACCAAAATAACTTCACAGACCAAAGAAAAAAAAATTGCATAAAATTTAGCGAAATCTTCAGTTGGGATTAAAACGAGAAATAATCTGACCTGTGGAAACGCCTTGACGTCCGCAGAGGCTGAGTTATTACCTCATCACTTCAATGGTTCCTTCAAAGTGAAGGGAGGGAAGGGGGAGGTCCTTCATGCTGGTGGTGGTGGTGAAGGGGGGAGGGTGAGCGGCTTATTTTGATACGAGGATATGGAGCTTGTGGGTCTCCTTCCTGCTGTCAAATTTGATTCACTCCCTCCCGTTCTCCCCCCATGAGCTGTATGACACTCTTACAGTTTTGGGGCTTTTCAGTGATGATGATAACTATTATTTTTACAACAACAACAACAACAACAACAACAACAACAACAACAACAACAA
>NC_091301.1:22103358-22155858 GCF_038502225.1 Cherax quadricarinatus | reverse complement strand
CTTGTCTAGTTTTACGCAAATAGTTGTACTCACCTGACTTTACTCAGCTAGGTATGCTCGACTAGCTTTACTCAACGTACTCGCCGACTTTACTCAACTAGTTGTATTCGGCTGGGTTTAGTCAGCTAGTTGTGCTCGCTTGGCTTTACTCAACTAGTTGTATTTGCCTGACTTTACTCAACTAATTGTACTCGTCCGACGTTATTCAACTAGTTGTACTCGCAGGGCATTCCCCAACTAGTTCCACTAGCAGGGCATTACTCAACAGTTGTACTCACCTGGCCGTGTTTGCAAGTGTTGAATCCTAGATCATGGCCCTACCAGGACCGGTTTTTTTTAATAATTCCTGAGCCTTAGAACCCGATAGTATTTGCTCATGAAGCTTTGCGGATTGTTGGCCTCCTCCATTCTTCATCCTGTGCTCCCCACTTTCTTACCATCCTACGTACTTCTTAATGTTCCTATTTCTCCTATGCTTCTTTAACAGACATCTATGTCCCTTGATTTCCCCGGTTCCCTGGATTCACGGTTCTGCATAATCAGCTGAATATTTCGTAATAATGGTAGAATTACAGACAAAATGTTTGGTAAATGTACATAGATGCAACTAATATGGCATTTTATTGTGGCAACGTTTCGCTCTCCAGAAGCTTTGTCAAGCGAAACGTTAAAACGTTAAAATGTCACTTTAGCTGTATCTGTGTCCATTTACCTAACAGAATATTTCATGCTTATTTCCTGCAGGATCTTTTCATTATCCACTTCCCTCAGTCCTGACACTAATCTCGCTACAAATATTTGGATCTTCTTGAGTTTTTTTTTTTACATGCCGGATACTCCAACAATCTCCTAACACAAGAGATGTACTATTCAGGTTGCTGAAAACAGTTCTTCGCTTGGCTAGTCTTGCCATAATTTAAATGTAGTTCTGGTAATGGGCTTAGTGCAGTGCATACTCCCTGATCCTTTATCTTACACGTCGCTTGAGGCGGCTGTCCCTCTAGGTTGAATTTTGCACCCGACTTTCTTAGTCTCTCTTATTTTCACTGCCTTGTATTCATCAGTATTGAATTCAAGTAGCTAATATCCTGCCCATATTTCAAGCCTGCTCGAGTTTTCTTTGACTCTCTCCCTGTACCCTCTGGTTATTGTAACTTTCACATCAGCAAACAGTGATAAATAGGATTCAGTTTCCTATACTAAGTCATTAACTTATATCAGGAACAGCGGGTCCAAGCACTGGCCTTCAGTAACGCCACATGTCACCCGTGTGCATTCCGACACCTCTTTCCTTACCATCATCCTTTGTCTAATATTCATCAAGAATTCCTGCATCCACGTGAGTACTTTCCATGTTACCCATACCTGCTCTTGTGGGAACGTGTCAACAGTTTCCTAACATTCTAGGAGGACACACTCCAATCAAGTCTTCTCTCCCCTGCTGTAGTTGCGTCTCATATCATGAAACTCGGGGAGATTTATGTGACAAAAGTTGCTTTCTAGAAACCCATGCTGTTTTTATGCTTCAATTATTGTTTTTCAAGATTTTAAATAATCGTTTTTCTTGGTGATTTCCCTGGTACTTTGGTCAGTGTGTTGCTCAGTATAATTCGTTTAAGAATGCTTTCCGCCTTCTACTCTTCTCTCGTATTGCGAACACATTTTACAGTTTTTCCGCTGTTTGTAAAAGGCCGTATTTCCCCTCAAGTTCTTGTATATCTTTACTGTGGGACCACATACCTGCTCTGTATTTCTTAACATCCTATCTGATGATACTGCTTCCGCGACAACTGGAGTCCCTAGCTCTCACTACCTCCTATGTCGTTGAAATTTCTTATATTTGTATACGTGTGTATGTGTGTGTTTATCATTTACTTGTGCATCATTTCCCTTAATTCCCCTGTGTATCATTTCCTTGTGTGTCATTTTCTTATGCATTATTTCTCTGTGTATATTTTACTTGTGTATCGTCACCCTGAGTATCATTTCACTGTAGTTCCTCACTTCTCTATTGTCTATCGTTCTAATGCCCTTCAAATATTGCGTTTCTGTATTTTCGGTAACTAGCCTCGTCGAACGCCTGGCAGTGTTGCGCCTGGTGGTCGAACGCCTGGCAGTGTTGCGCGAAGTGTTGGCATCGCAAAAAAGTAGAGTCGATTTTGGTGAGTAGTGGGCATCAAGGCAGGAGACTAATATACGTCAGAGCTGTGATGTTTATCGCTGGAGATACCATCATAGCGTGCCTGTGTATTTGTCCATGCTATGTTGGCATTGCTGGAGATGTCTGGGGGAGGGGAGTGAGAGAGAGAGATAGAGATAGGAGAGAGAGAGAGGGTGAGATGCTTGGGTGGGGAGGGGGAGAAAGTGTAAGTGGGGAAAAGGAGAGTTCGAGAGGTGAAAATAAGGGTATGGGTGGGGGAGGGAGTGTGTGGAGTGAGGATGTAAGCAAGAGTGGGTGAGGGTGTAGGAGGGACTATGAGTGTGGGCTGATGGTGGGTGAGGGTGTGGGCTGGGGTGGGTAAAAGTGGGAACCGGGTACAGGGGTGTAGACTGGGTAAGGGTGAGAGTGTGGGCTGAGGGTGGGTGAGAGTGTGGGTTCGGGTGGGTGAGGGCATAAGTTGGGGTGGGTGGGGGTGAGAGGGGCTGGAAGTAAGGGTGGGGGAGGGACTACATCATTTCTCCCACATTTGCCTCATAAACTCCGCCAACACATGTGAGTGACATTAACTGACTGGGGTGAACAGGTTACAGGGCCTCGCTTCGTGGGCGTTAATAGCGAAAAAATTGGGTACGTAAGAAACAGGGAGGAGCAGGAGGAGAAGAAGGAGAAGAAGGAGTAGAAGCAGGAGGAGGAGCAGGAGGAGGAGCAGAAGAAGGAGCAGGAGGAGAAGCAGGAAGAGGAGCAGGAGGAGAAGGAGCAGGAGGAGGAGGAGCAGGAGGAGGAGGAGTAAAAGCAGGAGGAGAAGCAGGAGGGGGAGCATTAGCAGGAGAAGGAGGAGGAGGACGAGGAGTAGGAGGAAAAGGAGCAGGAGAAGAAGGAGCAGGAGGAGGAGTAAGAGGAGGAGCAGGAGGCGAAAGAGGAGGAGGAGGAGGAGAAGAAGCAGGAGGAGTAGAACGAGGAGGAGAAGGAGGAGAAGAAGCAGGAGGAGCAGAAGGAGGAGCAGGAGGCGGACAAGGAGGAGGAGGAGAAGCAGGAGGAGAAGGAGGAGGAGGAGGAGGAGGAGGAGGAGGAGGGGAGGAGGAGGAGCAGAAGAAGGAGCAGGAGGAGAAGCAGGAAGAGGAGCAGGAGGAGAAGGAGCAGGAGGAGGAGGAGCAGGAGGAGGAGGAGTAAAAGCAGGAGGAGAAGCAGGAGGGGGAGCATTAGCAGGAGAAGGAGGAGGAGGACGAGGAGTAGGAGGAAAAGGAGCAGGAGAAGAAGGAGCAGGAGGAGGAGTAAGAGGAGGAGCAGGAGGCGAAAGAGGAGGAGGAGGAGGAGAAGAAGCAGGAGGAGTAGAACGAGGAGGAGAAGGAGGAGAAGAAGCAGGAGGAGCAGAAGGAGGAGCAGGAGGCGGACAAGGAGGAGGAGGAGAAGCAGGAGGAGAAGGAGGAGGAGGAGGAGGAGGAGGAGGAGGAGGAGGAGGAGGAGGAGTAGGAGAAGGAGCAGGAAGAGAAGGAGCAGGAGGAGGAGCCGGAGAAGGAGGAGAAGGAGGAGGAGGAGTAGGAGGAGGAGCAGGAGGAGGAAGAGCAGGAGTAGGAGGAGAAGGAGCAGAAGGAGCAGGAGGAGCAGGAGGAGGAGGAGTAGGAGGAGGAAGAGCAGGAGGAAAAGTAGGAGTAGGAGGAGTAGCAGAAGGAGGAGTAGGAGGAGGAGGAAGAAGAGGAGGAGGAAGAGCGGGATAAGGAAGAGCACGAGGAAGAACAGGACTAGGAAATGCAGGAGAACCAGAAAAGGACGAAGAGAAGCAGGAAGGCTAGGAGGAACGGGAGGTCTAGGAAAAGAAGGGGGGGAAGAGTGGTAGGAGGAGGAGAAGAAGAAGAGGAGGAGAAGAAGAGGAGGAGGAGAAGAAGAGGAGGAGGAGAAGAAGAGGAGGAGGAGAAGAAGAGGAAGAGGAGAAGAAGAGGAGGAGGTGGAGGGTAAGAAGGAGGGGTCACAAAGCGCCTGAGGGGAAGGCAAGTAATCAGGAATGACCCGAGACAGAGGAAGGCAGCTCCACTTCCTCAGATCAAAATCCCTTTAGCACCAAGGGAATGTTGTTACAAAAACAAGAGAGAGAAACATCACACAGGACAACGCCAAATTGGCGTTGATCTGTGTAATAAAAAATTCCTGGTTATTCAAAATTTGAGCTTCGGGTGAGTTTTGGGTCTCTTCCAGAGACCGATACATTAAGAGAGAATGAGAGATAATATGAGAGTTTTTTTTTTGCTGATATACAGGTAGGATATTTTATTTTACTGCTTGTGTGCTTATGTGTTGGTTGTTTTAGGACACGTTATGTAATATTTTAGTGACTTAGCTACACATATACCCTTAGAGACACTCCTCTGAGAGTTACTCCCCTGAGAGATACACCCCAGAGAGATACTCCCCTGAGAGATACTCCCCTGAGAGATACTCCCCTGAGAGATACACCCCAGAGAGATACTCCCCTGAGAGATACTCCTCTGAGAGATACACCCCAGAGAGATACTCCCCTGAGAGATACTCCCCTGAGAGATACACCCCAGAGAGATACTCCCCTGAGAGATACTCCTCTGAGAGATACACCCCAAAGAGATACTCCCCTGAGAGATACTCCCCTGAGAGATACTCCTCTGAGAGATACACCCCAGAGAGATACTCCCCTGAGAGATACTCCCCAGAGAGATACTCGCCTGAGAGATACTCCCCTGAGAGATACACCCCAGAGAGATACTCCCTGAGAGATACACCCCAGAGAGATACTCCCCTGAGATACTCCTCAGAGAGATACGCCCCAGAGAGATACTCCCCTGAGAGATACACCCCAGAGAGATACTCCCCTGAGAGATACACCCCTGAGAGATACACCCCAGAGAGATACTCCCCTGAGAAATACAGCCCAGAGATACTACCCCAGAGATATTACCCAGATACTCCCTCGGAGACAGTTTTGCAACATTTGTCAATCTTTACTGTGGAAAGGTTTCGCCAGCCAGCGGCTTCTTCAGTCCAATACAGAGAAGAACTGTGAAGGATGAGGAGGAGTTTGAGGTAATCAGTCCCTCAACCTAGAGCCGATGTGTTCAGTCCATCTTTACTCAAGACTGATGGACTGAACACATCGACTCCAAGCTGAGGGACTGATTACCTCAAACTGCTCCTTATCCTTTACCGATCTTCTCTGTACTGGAATGAAGAAACCACTGGCTGGTGAAACGTTCCCATAATAAAGATTCTCAAATGTTGCCCAAGTATCTCGTTTTTAAACTTGTCGGCTTTACATCACATCCCTTAGAGATAAACCATACAACGGGTGGGGATTAAACTCGTGGCGAGTGAATCGTAAAACTTCATGAGTCATGATGCCTCAGAGATATTTCCCTAGGTATACACACCCAGAGATATTCCCTGATAAATACTCCCCCAGAGATACTCATGCCGAAGTGCTCCCTAGAGATACTCACACAGAGATTCGCAGAGATTCTCTCTCAGAAAATTCCCCATTTTTTTATGGAGAAGTGCTAAACCCGCATGGAACATACGGTACCTGGGGAATGAAAGGCATTCAGGTTAGATACAAGCAAGAAGTTTCAATTGCAAGAATAAAAAGTATTATCACTGGCACCAAGACACCTCCCTCCAGGGGTCACCTACGGACTCACATGCATCGGGCTACTGAATGCTGTGTCATTCACTGGCGTTATTTCATCACTGGTAAATAACCAGATGTCAGTTCGCTGCAGTTTGTGGCAGATGAAGATTGCCTGTAACATGGGGAATATAGGAGAGTGCTGTGGTACCAACTCTTTTGTGTGAGTGTGAGGTATGGGTTTTATACGCTGCAGCAAGGAGGAGGCTGAATGCAGTAGAGATGTCATGTAAGAGAGAAATGTATGACAGGAATATGCGACGTATTGGGAATGCTGTAGTTAGAAGACAGCGTGGGGGGCTTACGAGAGGTAAAATTCAGAGAGTGGAGAAGGTGGTTTGAGCATTCAGAGAGGATGTATCATAAGAGGATGACCAAGAATGTGCATAAATCCAGGGTGGAAAGGAAGGAAAGGTTGGGTATGTCCCAGTAAGGGTTAGAGGGAGGGTACGAATGTTTTAAGCAATGGGGACTTGTATATCCAATAGGTGTGTGCTGATGGGTTAGATCGGAGTGAGTGGAGATAAGCGATTTTAAGGATTTAACCTAACGTATGAAGGGATTCGTGGAAGCTGGTTAGCTGGACTTTAGTCCTGGTGGTGTAAAAGTACAGTATCTACTAGCTAAAAATGTGATGATTCTATAGTGAGTCAATAGAATGGTGATGTCTGCGTAATTCTGGCAAGACAACTGTTGAATGAATGACGGTAAATGTTACCTATTGTGGGTCACCCTCCCTTGGTGGAAGACAGACGGTGTGACGAAAAGAAAAACAAAATTGATTTTAATTACGCCAACTTGGTTTGACATGTAGCGCCTAAGAGCCCCCCCCCCCCCCCCCCCCCACAGATGATTTTTGCTTTTTTTTTTTTTTTAAATCCGTACATTTTTAAATAAAACATACTTGAAATTTAACCTACAAGAAACTTGGAGTCCTCATTATCCTCAACCTTCCAGCAATTCGTCTCAGACGATGGCCAGCAGCGCCACAGTGCGACAGCTGCTGGTACTAACACAACCGCTGCGATCACATGGACGAATCCCAAAGCTCTCCCGACTTTTAATTAACTATATTCCTGCGTTGGTTTTAATTAAACCACAATCTGTGTACCTGCCGTGTTTTTTTTTACCAGAGGTTGGCACAAGATTTGCGAAAGTAATTTGAGTGTACATATCTTCTTGAGAAAATGGCTTTTCCCTAGCATTAATGAAAATGTTTTGTATTCTAATGAGAGTAACGGAGGCTATTTGGCCACTCCAGCCTTGATCCTTTTCCCTTGGATGGCTCTGCTTGGCCCGGGCCAAATCAGACAATTAGACAATCAGACTGGGGAGTCAGTTATTACCTGAAGCATGACGTCACAGCTTAATGAAGCCTAATTAGATAATATACACTTGTGTTGGTATGCGTAGCCAGGGAGCAGCTATGTTGAGATCTTCCATGATTATTGGCTCAAATGGCTTACCTGTCCCGCCTCCCGCCCGTTAACATGTTAAAATAGTATCGATTGTGGGAAATTACTGCCAGCTGTGTTGTTAAATTGATCTCAATGGACTTACTTAGCGGCAGTCGACATTTTTCGGTTGAAGAGGTTTTTGTTACCTCTTCCAGCATCGTGTTAGTGTTTATACCTAGTGTTTACATTTTATGCATTTGAATACACAGTCTTTGTTTTAGTATTCAGATGTAGATGCTGATATGGTGAGGATAGTGTTGGAATGGTGGGGATGTTTGTTTAATGTGTGTAAGGAAGAAGGGAGGGTAATATTTAGGAGTTATGTGAGGTGCCAGAGTCTTGATCCTTCGTTAGTTAATCGCAAGACATATACGCTGCCGTGGCAATCTAGAAAGGCTCCAGAGATTGGTACAGAACATTTTGAGACGGGCAACACATGATAGCTTTTAATATATATTTTTATGTTACCCTTTTCTAAGGGTTAGAAGAAACAGAAGACCGAGTAAGAATGGTGGGAATAGAAATAAAGCAAGTCAGCAAAAAATCAAAAGTAAATACATGATAAACCGCCACCATCTTGTCTGCAAGAATGGTAATAGGTAACACACAGAGGACGCCTATAGATATACAGTAGAGTATTGTACCAAAGTAGTGAAAAAATGAATTACAGATGAAAGAAGTGAATGCTGGATACAGTGATTCCTGGGTAAGTGTGCGCCTGGAACGGACAGCATGTAAAACGTAATAGAATAAGGTAAAACTGTAATGTTGCAAACTAAATCCAGTTATTGTTATAAGATCAACCTTACTAGCAGTCATGAGAACTGTGATACTCAAGGGGAAGAGTTTCTGTTTCCTTCGATTATGGAAGAATGGGAGAAGGGATAATATAAGAAATTTCTTCTTTCAGGCAGCTTGGCTACATCCAGAGAAAGAGAGAGAGAGAGAGAGGGGGGGGGGCAGGGTAAAGGGATGATGCACTTTGCTTCCATATTGGTAGAAAGGTGAACGACAGGAAAAGAATGGGAGAAGCCAGGGTGCAGTTGAGTGGGGCAACAAGGAGAGCAGGTTGTAGACCCGTTAAACTAAGAAACATAACGAGACTGGTGTCAACCCCAGTGGACTCTTAACAGGGAGTCATTTTTCCATTGTTAGTTCAATTTGATATCCCCGAGTCTGTTAAGACTAGACAGGTCCTTCGTAATCGTCCCCTTATAATTGGAATTACTTTTAAGTCCCGCTATCCATGTGACATTTATTAAAGTAGATAATAATTGTCTTATTTTCAGCACATGTATAAACAACTAAGCATGATCCTTTTTACCAGCTGGTGAGGCGAAAACTTTACACCAACCGGTAAGTTAAACATTAACAAGTGATTAATAAATGTACTAATAAAGGGAGAAGAGAGACTGTTAAACTCTTAAGTAATGGAATTGGTTAAGCTGACTTCCTAATGGTGGTAAGAAAACTCATTTCATTAGGGAAATAACAGCGAGGCACGGAAAAATAATAAATAAGATATGCAAATTCAGAAAGAATGCACAAATATAGAAATAAAATAAACTGAAGAAAATTACAATAGGTGAAAGATATACAAAATACGTTTGAGATGCAAAGAATACTAGACCAAGAAGAGACGCAAGAGGCACAGTTGATCAGGACATTGAAATTAGACTAGAAATGTCAAACTAATATGAAATATTTTTGGCTATCTACTTAAACTTACATGAATAATGAAGCTAATAGTTTCTTCCTGACTTTGTACATGAAGAACTGAGCTGTATCTAATGCATGATTAAATTACAGAAACCAGTCTGCTTGTTTTCATTCTTTATGACGAGAGAACAAAAAAAAAAAAAGATCAAGACATAGCTGAGATTGGTTTTCTAAAAGAAAAAATGGCTAGACATCGCTCTCGGCGTGTCTAGCCTCGCTCCAAATTTCCTAGCCTTGCAGGGGCCTTCCCAGGTCAAAAGAAACTAATAATCCTCCCCAAGAGATCTCTAAATAAATCTTAATCCATATGAACGCACGCATAATAAGAATATCCTATGTAATACTTTCTCCCTAATAGTATTCTGAGAATTTTATTACCCCATAAATATTCGACTGAACATGAGTCGTAATTATGGCACTAATAAACTAACTTTTCAAACAAAATGTACCTAAAATGAATATATAATGGTATACAATATCATATTGTAGCCACTGTGTTTGCATAGCATGTATTTTTAATACATGAGTGCTTGAGGTACAATAATATTATACAGAGACTTCAAGCTTAATACATGAGGTCATCAATAAGGAAAACACTGACATTTTCCATCACTGGAGTAGAACAAGTCAGGTCCAAACACTATGTGTCGTCATACAATGTATCAAATTTTAAAGCCAACTCAAAGTTTGATGGAAAATATTAAGAAATAAATAAACAATTTCTGGGTCGACTGACAGGTATTAAATAAGATAACACCAGCATAACTACACATGTAGATGAATGGTTCAGAGAACCGACAAGTTGATAAATTAGACACATGTGCAACACTTGAGTATCTTTAATAAGAATACCCATGTGTTGCATATGTATCTAATTTATTAACTACACATATTTACAGCAAAAACAACACGCGCATCACGACTCCAACTCACTACGGTAGAGATTCTGTACACCCTAACCAAGATAACAGCAGATATAAGGAAACTGAACTGATGCAGACGACATCATAGGTATGGAGAAATAAAGGTGTTAATTAGAAGGCATAACATTGGATGTATATTTGGCAAGAAACTCATCCCGAACAAGTTTATCACACCAATTGCCATGTAAAGTAAAAAAAAAAAGTTGTAGATTAGGCAATCTGCTGCGTTACGATACGTTGTTCATCAGTGAATGGCAAAATTATTTTTGACTCTTCTATTAGAGAGACACCAAGTGGGATTAGAAAGGACACTAGTGGATTTAGAAAGAATAGAGAATGTGCTGGGCGCAAGTATTTACATAAAGAAGATAAGCACCTAAATATATTTAATGGAAAACTGTTTTCTTTTTCTTTTATTTAATCAATATACATTAATTAAATGCAAGGGTGTCGGGACAGGTGAAGTCATAAGAGATATGTAATCTGAAGTAAAGTGGGAGTAGTCACAGTTGTTGTTTGCAGATGACAATGCTAGTGGGAGATTCAGAAGATTAGTTATACAAATTTATGAAGGAGTCAGTAAAAGAAGCAAGTTGAAAGTGAATGCATGTAGGAGGAAGGTGATAAGAATACAAGATGAGAGGTTAGAATAAAATAAAGGAGTCTGGAGGAAGCGATTTTATTTATATATATGTGCGTGGATATATCAGCAGATGAGTCTGTTAGAGTTGAGATAAACTGCTGAATGGTTGAGAGAAAAGCTGCGGGAATATTGAGACATATGTAGAGAAATTTTCTTGCCAGTGTTCGCAAAGGTATAGTGGTGACGACACTTTCGAATGGGTGTTTGAGACACTCCCGCGACAGGGGGGCCAAGGCCGGGTCACCATCTGGAAAAGACCCGGGCAGGGACAATACCGGCGAATCTAAGAAGAAGAAAAAAAAGAAGAGCGGGTGTAAGGCAGCAAATGGTGAAAGAACAGAGTTTCAGATCAATGTGTTGCGAATATCATGTAAATAACATTGCGCGAAGAAATTAGAGGAGGGTGAACGGGATGCATAGTGTTATTCTGGAAGCAGAAGATCCGTCAACGAGGTGATGCACATAGGTGAACCAATGCCTGTTTGAATATCCAACTCCACCAGAGAACCAAAACTTATATAGCCGTAACGGCTGGACAAAGCTCCTGGAGAGCGAAACGTTGCCACAATAAAATGTCATATTAGTTGGATCTGTGTCCATTTACCAAACAACTCTTCAGAAGACAAGCGTACAAAGAGGTCTTGGCAGTATTCCTTCACGGAACTACCTTGCAGTGCAGGTGTGTGAGGTGACTGGCGAAATCGTTATAACACGATTATAAGCAACTCACTAATAAGATTAGTGATTCAACCAAATACGTGTATTTATGGAGCAATTGCCTGTTAATTTTACCACTGACTTGCCATCGGTTCGAACCCAGCTCCGTCCAGTGAGTTGTGTGAGGCCCTTTTATCCGCGTGGTGATGCTGTTTTTTTTTTTTTTTTTTTTTTGAGCATCATTCACATCAGTGAACTTTCACTGCTCATCTTCCAGCGTTTTCTTTCACAGTTGGTAGCATTTTTTTTCTCAGTAAACTAGGTAGCTCAAGTGGCAGCACCTTCGGCTCACAACTGCGGAACCCGGGTTTGAGCCTGGCACGAACTGAAACGTTCGGCATGCTTCTTTACACCTGTTTTCCCTGTTCCCTGGGATGAGACAGTAGGTCACGTCCCAGGGCGAACGTTAGTGTACCTTAGACAGGACTGGTCTTTAAAATGAACTAAGGCTCGATAACGGATCTTAGCCTATTTATTCAACAGTGTGAATATAATAACGGTATACAATACCGAAAAGTTGGACAGTAAGACAAATGTGCAACAGACAGATATGTTTATTCCAAAGAGTTTCGCCTATGCAGTAGACTTTTTCAGTCGAATACAGAGGAGGCAGTATAAGCAGTAGAGACGTAAAAGCGATGTAATCAATCCATCACCCTCGAAGACCTACGTCTTCGAGGGTGATGAGGTGGTCAGTCCCTCACCCTGGAGAAGAGTTGTGAAACTGAAGCAACCGTCAAAGTGAGGTGGAGAAAATCTGACGACAGAAGAAGAACCCACCAGGGGTCGGCAAACTTTTTTTGGGTATTACCCCAAAGCAAATTTATGTACAGTGAAATTACCCACTAGACTTGAAAGTCCACAGAATCCGGAAAACACAAGGAGCATTCAAATTCTATTTCTGTGAAGCCATAAGTGAAGAACTGGTCCTGGTATGTCCTTGTCTTATTTGATGCTACCTGAAGGGTAAAAGTGAAAATGATTGAAAAACGGATGGATAATATGATTTTAGCATTTTATGTAACTTTAACATTGTTACTCATAAAGACCGGGATACAAAAACGAAATCACAAAAAAAATAGAATATAAAATTAATAAAAAACCGCCAAACATTAATATTATTAAATGAGCACTTTCATATATCTATAAACGGAATCATAAAGTCTAATAAAATGTAAATAAATATTACATTGTACACCCCTTATTGTTATGACAGATCACAAAACACTACCTTCTATTGAGCAGTGACGATTACTGATAGCGAGATAGGACACTAGGCCAAAAGTTACGTGACGGTGGTGTCGACAATGAGAGGTACAGTTGTCGTGTCAACGCCTGAGTCAGTGCTGACATTCACGGTGTTGCCAGCCTCTGCAGTCCTTACCCGTTTTACATTATCGCCAACTTAAGAAATAGTCCTTACAAATTATATTTTTAATTTTATTAAGAAACTAAAAATCATTTGTTTGAAAAAATATAACTTTTATAATTTGCCTCGCTTATTAAATAATAAATTTTTGTGCAATTTTATTCATGTGTATTGAGCCTTCGTTGCTCCCGAGATTTTTATTTTTACCCCATTTGAGGTAATTTATCCCATTTGTGGTAATTTACCCCAGTTCCCAGACCTCTGCATGGCTAGTAGCAACAAGGTAATTATTGAGACACAATGCAGCAACCCTACTGGGCAGGTCCCTCTCACATATATAAAAAAGTATAAATGGAAAACTTCTCTTGACTCGGGTCTTAGTTATACGATGATCCGCTCTGGGGAGCTTTCGGTTATTGACCGAAGCCTTTCCCTGGCTCACTGGTCCGCCCAGGAAGCACTCACGACTCCATAATAATAACTTTATCAGATAAATGACATGATATTCATGTTACCAAAATCACCGTGAAAGCGTATTATTTAATTATTATTATTATATTATTATTATTATTATTATTATTATTATTATTATTATTATTATTATTATTATTATTATTATTATTATTATTATTATTATTATTCCTGTGAATCGCTAAGTCCGTGTAGGTCAATAAGCACAATTAGTGTCGGAATGTTATTCCTCCATTCAATAAGCGCAAAACAAACATGCTACGTAACTATACTCATTTCAAGTTGGTCAGAAGTATTGTTAGTTGATCTGCAACGGAAGTGTTTGTTGTGTGTGTTAGTATGTCCCTCTGCTCATCCAGGTCTGTATAAATATTGTGTAAATACTAAGTCTCTCTCTTTCCTTTTATTTTTGGTCTTGGAATTATTATATTTATGTTAAGCGCTAAACCTGTGCTGGTCATTCAACGTCAGGAGTGGCGAAGGCTCCATCCTCCGTCCTTTAATCGCGATACACATGCACATTTTTCATGCCACATTGCAAACCCCTTCAAAGCCCCTGCAAGTAAAAATCACGCTATTCTCTCTTCTGAAAATCTATTGTTCTCTTGCCTGTGAATATATAACATGCAGGCAAAGACAACTACTTTCCAAGGTTTTGTGTGAAATTCTGCAAATGGGAACAATGTTGTGTGTGTCTTGTATGCATGAACACAGCAACTGACCCTGTCAGTCCCTAGTCCACACAGCAAATATGTATCACTAGCACATATGTATCACACTTATGACAGTGTTCTGTGAGTGTCTCAGCAAGGTGAATGGCATGTAGCACCATTCCTGTATAATTCTCGTAGCTGCTGTGGATCTGGTAAGCTCGCTACTCAAGACTCCTAGACAATCTGTTGTCAGATCCTCCTGCCAGGATGATGGAATTCTCTCCTTACAGTTGGTGTATTGTTAATATAACTGCTAGCAATGGTGCACACAGAAACCTAATTTATATAAACTTTCCACAATACAGTTGCTGAAGCCACAACCATGCACAAAATTTATAATAATGAGCAATATTTGCTAAGTTTATCGTAAACCAGTTTCACGTCTAACTCCAGTAATTTTATTTGGAATGATGACATGTTCATCCAGTGAGATTTGATCACCAGCCACAGATGTGAGAAACTTCCTGACTTCCTCATGTGACACACAGTGGCCCAATACATGCAGGTCATCCATCAGTGTCTTGCATCCAAAC
Source organism: Cherax quadricarinatus (assembly GCF_038502225.1). NCBI lineage: Eukaryota > Metazoa > Arthropoda > Malacostraca > Decapoda > Parastacidae > Cherax > Cherax quadricarinatus. The sequence goes on along the minus strand of NC_091301.1, from coordinate 22,141,506 downwards.
TCATAGTGACTCTCAATGACAAGATCCAGCAGTAATAGATATGCGGATCCTGCAGCTCAGTCCGATAATGTCATGGTAAATATTATTTGCACACAGATTTGCTTTGACGCAAGTTCCTCATCGCAGGTGAATACACTCAGTGTTGGCATTAACGCAACGGTTTACAAAATCATACGTCATGTTTGGTGCATAGTTGTGGCAGGAAGTGAAAGACGGCCAGCCATTGCTGGCATGATTTAGAGTTTAAGCTCTAACCTGCTGTTCTTTTTCGCATTATGCCTGCTGCCGTGGGTAGGACATGAGAGTCAGATAATGATTTTTTTTTTACATAAATCAGTCTTACAGGCTAAGAGCTGTTATCCTACCTCAGCTCATTTCAAAGCCCAGCCCTATCTTAGGTATATTACCATCCCCAGGATGCGACCCACAACAGTCGGCTGACACTACTTTTTGCTAATTGAACAGGGACAGCAGGTTTAAGGAAACACGCCCAGTATTTCTACCCGTACAGAGGATCGAACCACAGACACTAGTGTGTGAGCAGAATGCGCCAGCAACCTAGCTCCTTGTGTCTTCCCTTCTTGAAGGAGATCGGCTTCTCTTTTGTGATACTTTCATGTATCTCAATCCTAAGTCTCTTCTTTACAAAGGAGAGCGGATTGTCTGGTGCGACACTTTATTGTTTCGCTATGTTGGGGCTCCCAATGTTCAAAAAGATCAGATTCTGTAATATATTATTGTTTCCCTTCTCATATGTCTTCTCTTACCGAGAAAGAGAGGCTTCTCTAATGACAAAGAATTGTCAAACTAACAGAACAAACTCAATCTGACTTTACAGAGCGATCGACAAACACCAGTTTATCCTTGTAATGACCACTTTGTCTTTTCTTCAACTTGCAGTAAGTATTTGCAGTTCCAACCGGAATCTTCTTGAGTTTGTTGATAAAACTTTCTCGCCAAGAACGCAAGAGCAATAACTCATTCTCTTCGACAACACGGTCTGGCTAATTTCTTGAGGAAGCTCACTAAAAGTCTCGTCAGGAGAAGAATTCTGTTTCTCTGGCAAATTCTTACGCCTCGCTGCTCCGGTGTTGTTTTCAGGAGTATAATGTGCTCAGTAGCTATGATAATATTCAGCATAACGAGCAAACAGATCCTGATGAACTGTAATATCAAGTCTCCCTGGTGCTGCTGCTGCTGCTGCTGCTGCTGCTGCTGCGTTCAGCACCTCGCCTGTGGTACTCTGCCCGGTCCATGGTTAAAATTTATTAGACTTCTGGACTGGTGGTTTTTTTTTACCACAAATAATCCAATGTTTTCGCACGCTGAAGAAGTTCGTGTCTTGAATACCCTTTCAAGGGAAGGCAGGAGCTGAAGTTGGGTTGTCACTCTCATCATTTGTACCTTGTTCATGGCCCTTCATGGGAATGTGCCTTGATGATGACAAAAGGCTCTTGATGCGAAGGATCGGAACTAGCCGCCCTTACATAAAACCTGATTATTTTCCATTTCTTTAGGGGCAGTCTGACCCTTACCTATTTAAGAGCTTCCCTGTGAGGATAATATGGCTGTTGAGCCGTCATTATTCCAGTAGATTTACAACGAGAATCTGTAAACATTGGCTCCTGACTGTTTAGTATTCCCTCTATAAAGATATAAAATATCCTCACAACTAACTAACAAAATGGAACTGTAAACTAGATGAGGTTTAAGCTCGCCCTGCTCCATTAACACTAACAACGTGATAATGTCCCATGGTGGACCTTAACAATATCTAGTTTCAATTTCCAGTTTGTGAGTTAGTTATGTTTTTTTTCTCTAGCTCTAGTGTGACTTTTATTCTTATATACAAAATGTATAGCAGTCGTGGATAATAAAAAAGTATGTTAGGTAAAAGGACACATGTGCAACTATTGGGACATTTTTGTTGTGGCACCGTTTCGCTCTCCAGGAGCTTTGTCAAGCCGTTACGGCTTGACACACACACACAATGCGTTGCAGACATCAAACACACACAGACGGACAGACAGACAGACACACACACACACACACACACACACACACACACACACACTCTCTCTCTCTCTCTCTCACACTCTCTCTCCCCCTTTTCCCTTCTCACTCTCCCCCTCTCTCTCTCTCTCCTTCTACCTTTCCCTTCTCTCTCTCTCTCACTTTTTTCTTTCAAAAAAAAGAAAAAATAAAAAAGAAAGGGAAGAAAAGGAAAAAAAGAAGAGGAAAAAAAAAGAAAAAATGGTGGGGACTCGAAGGAACCAGGGATCAGATGAGAATGGTTCTGGTAGAGAGGAGTGGATGGAGGAGCAGCAGAAAAGGATGGAAAAAGAGTGGGAGAGAAAATTAGGAGAGCTTTCTGAAAAAATGGAGACAAAGCTTTCTGTGAGATTAGAAAAAAGGTTGGAGAAGGAGAAGAAGAATTGGGAGGCACAAGTCGAAACTACAGTAGCCAGGATAGGGGTCCTAGATGATGAGGAAAACAGGCTGAAGCGCGTTACAGGGGCATTGACCAGAGAAGACACAGCATTTGAAGCTGAGAGGCCGAACAGGAAGGAAGGAGATATGAATTATGCTAAGGTCATATCAGCCTGCCAAGAAGGGCCAAGGAGTGAAAGGGAAAAGCAGCTGGGTGGAGATGAAGAGGGTGATAGGTCAAATGCAGTGGCACAACCATGCTACCAAGAGCCACTGGAAAAAACAAGGGAGAAAATGACCACGTACAGACAGGAACCAGAGTCACAGAGGGAGAGGCAATGGGAGGAGGAAAGGGCAAAATCAGTGTTTATCCATGGGTTTCAGGAGAGAGAGGAAAGGACACACACTGAAAGATGGCAGGCAGAAAGAAAGGAGATTGAGAACATCATCACAGAAATAGATGAAGAAGACATGGACGAGTATTAAATTTTCAGAGAATAGGGGGGTACTTGAAGGGGAGAAAACGACCAATCAAGCTGATTCTCAGAGAGGAAACTGAAAGTATGGTACACAAACGCTGATGGATTAACAAATAAGTGGTAGGAGTGGCATGAAAGAGTCAAAGAGGCATCATCAGGCATCATAGCTCTCACAGAAACCAAGCTTACAGGTATGATAAGAGACGCCCTCTTTCTAATGGGATACCAGATCCTGAGGAAAGACAGATGGAATTTTGATGAGCTGGAGAGAAAAGACAGCGGAGAAGCCAGCGATTACATAGTGGGAACGCTTCACTTTGGAGGTCCCAAAGTGGTAATTGCAGTGATGTATAACCCACCACAGAACAGTAGGAGGCCAAGGCAAGAGTATGATGAGAGCAATAGAGCGATGGGTGACACACTGGCTGCAGTGGCCAGAAGAGCTCATGCATGCAGGGCAAAGCTCCTGATCATGGGTGACTTTAACCACAAGGACATTGATTGGGAGATCTTGGAGCCACATGGGGGCCAAGATACATGGAGAGCTAAGATGATGGAGGTGGTACTGGAAAAAATCATGTACCAACACGTAAGGGACACTACAAGAGAGAGAGGAGAGGATGAACCATCAAGACTGGACCTAGTATTCACCTTGAGTAGTGCAGATATTGAGGACATCACATATGAAAGACCCCTTGGGGCCAGCAATCATGTGGTTTTAATCTTCGAATACACAGGAGAACTACAAGTGGAAGGGGAAGCAGAAAGGGGACTACATGGAAATGAGGAACTTCCTGAAAGGGGTTCAGTGGGACAGAGAACTGGCAGGGAAGCCAGTTAATGAGATGATGGAATATGTAACAACCATGTGCAAGGAGGTTGAGGAGAGGTTTGTACCCAAGTGTAACAGGAATAATAAAAAATCAAGGATTAGCCCATGGTTCACCCAAAGGTGCAGGGAGGCAAAAACCAAGTGTGCTAGGGAATGGAAGAAATATAGAAGGCAAAGGACCCAGGAGAATAAGGAGAGCAGTCGCAGGGATAGAAATGAATATGCACAGATAAGAAGGGAGGCCCAATGACGATATGAGAACGACATAGCAGCGAAAGCCAAATCTGACCCGAAGCTGTTATACAGCCACATTAGGAGGAAAACAACAGTCAAGGACCAGGTAATCAGGCTAAGGAAGAAAGGAGAGACAACAAGAAATGACCGTGAAGTATGTGAGGAACTCAACAAGAGATTCAAAGAAGTGTTCACAGAGGAGACAGAAGGGGCTCCAGAAAGACGGAGAGGTGGGGTACACCACCAAGTGCTGGACACAGTACACACAACCGAGGAAGAAGTGAAGAGGCATCTGAGCGAGCTAGATACCTCAAAGGCAATGGGGCCGGATAACATCTCTCCATGGGCCCTGAGATAGGGAAGAGAGGCGCTATGTGTACCCCTAACAACAATATTCAATACATCTATCGAAACAGGGAGATTGCCTGAGGCATGGAAGACAGCAAATGTAGTCCCAATCTTTAAAAAAGGAGACAGACATGAAGCACTAAACTACAGACCAGTGTCACTGACATGTATAGTAAGCAAAGTCATGGAGAAGATTATCAGGAGAAGAATGGTGGAACACCTAGAAAGGAATGATCTCATCAACAGCAGCCGACATGGTTTCAGGGACGGGAAATCCTGTGTCACAAATCTACTGGAGTTCTATACCATGGTGACAGCGGTAAGACAAGAGAAAGAGGGATGGGTGGATTGCATTTTCTTGGACTGCACGAAAGCGTTTGACACAGTTCCACACAAGAAGTTTGTGCAAAAACTGGAGGACTAAGCAGGAATAACATGGAAGGAACTACAATGGATCAGGGAATACTTGTTAGGAAGACAGCACAGAGTCATGGTACGTGGCGAGGTGTCAGACTGGGCACCTGTGACCAGCGAGGTCCGACAGGGGTCAGTCCTAGGACCAGTGCTGTTTCTGGTATTTGTGAACTACATGACGGAAGGAATAGACTCAGAAGTGTCCCTGTTTGCAGATGACGTGAAGTTGATGAGAAGAATTCATTCGATCGAAGATCAGGCAGAACTACAAAGGGATCTGGACAGGCTGCAGACCTGGTCCAGCAATTATCTTCTGGAGTTCAACCCCACCAAGTGCAAAGTCATGAAGATTGGAAAAGGGCAAAGAAGACCGCAGACGGAGTACAGTCTAGGGGGCCAGAGACTACAAACCTCACTCAAGGAAAAAGATCTTGGGGTGAGTATAACACCAGGCACATCTCCTGAAGTGCACATCAACCAAATAACGGCTGCAGCATATGGGCGCCTAGCAAACCTCAGAACAGCATTCCGACATCTTAATAAGGAATCGTTCAGGACCCTGTACACCGTGTACGTTAGACCCATATTGGAGTATGCGGCACAAGTTTGGAACCCACACCTAGCCAAGCACATAAAGAAACTAGAGAAAGTGCAAAGGTTTGCAACAAGACTAGTCCCAGAGCTAAGGGGTGTGTCCTATGAGGAGAGGCTAAGGGAAATTAACCTGACGACACTGAAGGACAGGAGAGATAGAGGACACATCATAAAGACATACAAAATACTGAGAGGAATTGACAAGGTGGACAAAGACAGAATGTTCCAGAGATGGGACACAGCAACAAGGGGACACAGTTGGAAGTTGAAGACACAGATGAATCAAAGGGATGATAGGAAGTATTTCTTCAGCCACTGAGTAGTCAGGAAGTGGAATAGTTTGGGAAGCGATGTAGCGGAGGCAGGATCCATACGTAGCTTTAAGCAGAGGTATGATAAAGCTCACGGTTCAGGGAGAGTGACCTAGTAGCGACCAGTGAAGAGGCGGGGCCAGGAGCTAGGACTCGACCCCTTCAACCTCGACTAGGTGAGTACAACTAGGTGAGTACACGCACGCACACACACACACACACACACACACACACACACACACACACACACACACACACACACACACACACACACACACACACACACACACACACACACACACAAACCAACAAGTGTTGGATGAAATACACACACCCGAGGAGGAGGTGAAGAAACTTCTAAGTGACTTTGATACCTCAAAGGCGGTGGGACCGGACAACATCAAGAGGAGAGTGGTGGAGCACCTGGAGTGGAACAAGGTTTTAAACGACAGCCAGCAGGTTTGTGTCACAAACCTACTTGAGTTTTATGATAAGGTAACTGAAGTAAGACATGAGAGGAAAGGGTTGGTCGATTGCATTTTCTTAGACTGCAAGAAGGCCTTCGACACAGTTCCTCACAAGAGATCAGTGTAGAAGCTAGGGGATCAGGCATGTATAACACGGAGGGAACTGCAATGGATCAGAGAATACCTGACAGGGAGACAACAGCGAGTTATGGAACGTGATAAGGTATCACAGTGGGCGTCTGTGACGAGCAGGATCCCACACGGGTCAGTCCTAGGACACTTCTATTCATGGTATATGTGAATGACATGACGGAAGGGATAGACTCAGAAGTGTCTTTTTTGCAGATGATGTGAAGTTAATGAGGAGAATTAAATCATATGCAGACCAGACAGGTCTACAAAGAGACCTGGACAGACTGGACGCGTGGTCCAGCAAGTGGCTTCTTGAATTTAACCCTGCCAAATGTAAAGTCATGAAGCTCGGGGAAGGGCAAAGAAGACCGCAGATAAAGTATAGGCTAGGCGGCCAAAGACTGCAAATCTCACTCAAGGAAAAAGATCTGGGGGCGAGTATAACACCGAGCACATCGCCGGAAGCCCACATTAACCAAATAATTGCTGCGGCATATGGGCGCCTGGCAAACCTGAGAATAGCGTTCCGATACCTCAGTAAGGAATCGTTCAAGACTCTATACACTGTGTACGTCAGGCCCATACTGGAGTACGCAGCACCAGTTTGGAAACCACACCTGGTCAAGCACGTCAATAAATTAGAAAAAGTGCAAAGGTTTGCAACAAGGCTAGTTCCAGAGCTAAGGGGAATGTCCTACGAAGAAAGGATAAGGGAAATCGGTCTGACGACACTGGAGGACAGGAGGGTCAGGGGTGAGATGATAACGACGTATAAAATACTGTTTGGAATAGATAAGGTGGACAGAGACAGGATGTTCCAGAGATGGGACACAGAAACAAGGGGTCACAATTGGAAGTTGAAGATTCAAATGAGCCAAAGGGATGTTAGGAAGTATTTCTTCAGCCACAGAGTTGTTAGGAAGTGGAATAGTCTGGCAAGTGATGTAGTGGAGGCAGGAACCATACATAGTTTTAAGACGAGGTATAATAAAGCTCATGGAGCAGAGAGAGGGAGGATCCAGTAGTGGTCAATGAAGAGGCGGGGCCAGGAGCTGAGTCTCGAACCCTGCAACCACAATTAGGTGAGTACACACACTGCGTTGCAGACATCATCATACGCATACACTGCTTTACAGACATCACACACACACACACACACACACACTGCAAACCAGTGGGATTGTCCTGCCTGTGGCAGCAAGCACATGATCAGCATAGGAGAGTCAGGATAAAACGTCCTGTCAGTGACCTCTATGAGGGTACAAAGACACGTGGCGAAGAGCAAGACTATTTTACGAGAAATTTCGCTCGGGATTCAGCTTTATAAAGTCATGATAAAGCTTAATCTTCATTCCTCAGTGATACTTCACTGAAAGGTAAATATATCCTAGTAGACAATGCTAGCTCTGCAACCTGTAACCTGCAACTATTGTACGGAATTCTGATCGATTTCTTGTTGATGCTCTTCTACGACGTTCTGAATATAAGGTTTCTATTTATTCGGTGCTTGGGTATTATCCTTGGTGTAACTGTTAAATGCAGACGCTTCTCTCTCCTTTTCTGTAGGAAAGAGGATAGGATACCACGGGACTTTCCACCCTTCGCCCGTTCTTATTACATGCATTCCATAGGATCGAACTCCAGTAGTCATTTCTTAATCCGCTATTACTTGTACAGCCTCAGCTGTTCCTCCCCAGGCTGAGCTGATGCTCCCTCAGTCTGAGCTCCTCAGCCTGGGCTGCTCCTCCCTTAGTTTGAGCCGCTCCTCCCTCAGTTTTAGCTCCTCCCCCTCCCTCAGTCTGAGCTCCTCCTCCTCCATCAGCCTGGGGTTATCTACCAGCATTAGCATTCAGTTGAGTTGTTAAACAGGTTTTAGACTACCGGTAGCGGTATAAGTACCTCGTGATAGGGCCATTTTGTCAGACGGTTTTTTTCCCCTTCTCTGTTCATTCTTTTTCTCTTCTTCTTTTTCTACAATTCTTTACTCCCCTTGAATTTTTCAAAGTCCTCCTGTTCATTTTTCCCCATTTTTCTTCACAGTTTGTTAACATTATTCTACACTCGCTTCTCTGCCATCCCACACCCCCTTTTCCTCACCCCCTTCCCCCAACCCAAACACACGTACCTCACACGAACAAGCAGAGCCCATCCCCCCTCCACCAAATCCCACCAAATACCACCACAAAGGTGCAGAAGGTACTGTGTGAATTACAAGGGTGAACATATATATGAATTTGTGTGTGATTACAATATCATATGGAGTCGGGTAAGCAGTCTTCATATGACGTCAAGTATCTTTTTGATAAAAAATCTTTTCACAAAGCTAGCGCCATTATAAATTCTTAGGCTTATAATGACTGCATTGTTGTACGTTAATGCATATACGGTAGTTAGTTATATATATTACATTACTATATTTTTTCTATATAATTTGTGTTTTGCTCCTGCTCTAGCATGATGGAGGTATCGTAGTAAAAAAATCAGTTTCTGCTGTTTATGGGATAGGCTATCCTGGGAGATGGCAATTCCCAAGTGATAGTGACCTCAGCTTCGCTGGTACGAATTCTCTGAAGCTCCCGTAGCTAATGAACCTGTAATAGAATGCCTGACGACTTTCTAATTGCCCTGCTGAAGTCACCCAACTCAGGCTGACAGATTTCAACACTGTTTATGGGACCCATCTTGAGTGAGGGAATGTGACAGAGGAACATAGCATTTGTTCCCACTGTGTAACTGTCGTAATAGCAGCACACTGTAGTTGTACACAATTTTGCCAAATACAAAAAATACCACAAACCTCGCCTGTCACCTCTCCACCGCTTGCCTTTGCAGTTACACAACGCTGTTACCACTCCCACCTCCTTCCTAATCTTGACTTTCAGTATAAGGAAACCCTTTTTTCAAATACGTGCGCCCCCACCTCCTGCATCGCAACCCTAGCTTACTCCCACCCCTATGTAATCATTCCCCCCCTCCCCCATATTACCCTCTTCCCTGTCCTGTTTCTCTTACAATTAATTTTTAAAGGAGTGGACCGGTAAGCCAATGGAAGGCCTTGGTCAGATGACCGAAAGCTCCAGGGGCGGGTCATCATATGGCTAAGACCCGCTTTAGGAAACTCTTGTCCTGTTACCTGACAAACCTTACCTAACCTCTAAATCAAGAGGCACGCTCTCTATACTCCTTGATTCCCTTCCCACTTTTCATTAATTCATCCCTCCTATCTTCCTTTTTGCCAGTGTGGTAGTAGAACGTAGAACACAGCAACACTGCAACACACCTTCACTTGCATCCCAGCAGAAGACGAAAGGAACAACTTCAAGCGAGAGCGATGCACGAGACTGTGATGTACACGAATTGAAATGGAATCACAAACATAACAATAAGTTCAAACACAGCAGTTCAAAATCAACAAACTTATATCCCATAACAAGCACAAAATTTGTAGGAAGACTATTAAAGGCAATATTTCCTGAGGGGTACATTATACTAAGAGGAGAGAGAGAACGAAGGAAGAGTACGAATGGCTATGATGATCCGATCTAAGTTGCATTTACTCACGAAATCGTAATGACACGATTGCAAACAAACCATACCACGGGCGGGATTTGAACCCGCGGGTTCAAATCCCGCCCGTGGCATGGTAAGTTGCATTTAGCTGACCTGTCTATTTCGTAAACTTATTCCTACACAGCCGATAGAAATCCTCTATGCAAACCTTCAGTTCGCTCATAACTTAAATTTCATATTGTCTCCTGGTTTTTCTTACCCCCTTCCCCATTTTTTAGGCTTTTCTCATGAGTTAATTTTGGTCCACAAGGTGATTCGCCTTTTATACCTTTCCACTTGGATTGAAAATGGGCCTTTTAACGTCACTGTAGTCGATCCGACCGTTCAGCTTCCAGCCTTTCGATATCTTGCCCCTCACGCCAATCTATCATATACAATATCTGTATTCCTGGGTACGTTGTACATCGTAATTATATCTCCCCCCTCGCCTTTCGTGATTCTAGTGAAAAAACTTTCAGTTGATTTCGAATTTCCAGCCGGTCGTGTCCTCGTGAGAGAGTTGTAGAGAAAGTGAGAATGGAGGAAAGAAAAGACAGATACAGAGCAAGATATTGTTGTTGGGGAAACATATTCCCTGTGTATGGAGTGAATACATTTCGATCTACACAGAGCGAAACGTTGTCATAAGCAAAGCTTCGTCTGTAAATGCCTCTTCTCGTTGTTACTGTCAGCAGTACGCTGCTGACACCTGAGAATGATGTAGGAAAATGAGAATGGAATAAGAAAATAAGAATGGGGTAAGAAAATAAGAATGGAATAAGAAAATAAAAATGCGTTAAGAAAATAAGAACTGATACACAAATAACCCGCACATAAAAGAGAGAAGCTTACGACGACGTTTCGGTCCGACTTGGACCATTGAGTGTGACTTTGTCAATGGTCCAAGTCGGACCGAAACGTCGTCGTAAGCTTCTCTCTTTTATGTGCGGGTTATTTGTGTATCGTTCCAGTCACGGTATTGTGCCTATTTTGTTATTTAATAAGAACTGAGTAGCAAAATGAGAACAGAGTAAGAAACGGAGAACAGAGTAAAAAATGAGAATGCGTATGTAAGAAAATGAGACTATATTAAGTATTACGAAAATGAGAAATTAGAATGCGAGTAAATGAGAAAGAAGAGCATGCAAAAAAATGCTATGAGAATGGAGAGATAGAGAGAGGGAGAGAGAGAGAGAAAATGAGAGAGAGAGAGAGAGAGAGAGAGAGAGAGAGAGAGAGAGAGAGAGAGAGAGAGAGAGAGAGAGAGAGAGAGAGAGAGAGAGAGAAATGGAGTAAGGGGAATAAACATAAAGCATGGAGGAGTGAGACAATAAGAGACGGAATAAGAAAATGAGAGCGAAGTGAGTGAGAAAATTGGTGTCATTATATTCATCATGGCGGCGCCGCCAAGTCTCCGGCATTGTACCGTCATTATTGTGACGGTCACGAGGAAGAGGAGGAGGACCTTGATGCTAGTGAAGGCCTCTTGATCCAAGGAATTGGATTCCCCCTCTTTACATCCATCCCTCGGGGGAAGAATTTGTTTTTATTCCCCCATCTGCCAGGGATTAGCGCTTTCCTGTGGATAATGATATGTTCATTGTCCGTAGCATAGGTTTCTCATTGTACAGCATGGGTTTCTCATTGTACAGCATGGGTTTCTCATTGTACAGCATGGGTTTCTCATTGTACAGCATGGGTTTCTCATTGTACCACATGAGTTTCTCATTGTACAGCATGGGTTTCTCATTGTACAGCATGGGTTTCTCATTGTACCGCATGGGTTTCTCATTGTACAGCATGGGTTTCTCATTGTACAGCATGGGTTTCTCATTGTACAGCATGGGTTTCTCATTGTACAGCATGGGTTTCTCATTGCACAGCATGGGTTTCTCACTGTACCGCATGGGTTTCTCATTGTACAGCATGGGTTTCTCATTGTACAGCATGGGTTTCTCATTGTACAGCATGGGTTTCTCATTGTACCGCATGGGTTTCTCATTGTACAGCATGGGTTTCTCATTGTACAGCATGGGTTTCTCATTGTACAGCATGGGTTTCTCATTGTACAGAATGGGTTTCTCATTGTACCGCATGGGTTTCTCATTGTACCGCATGGGTTTCTCATTGCACAGCATGGGTTTCTCATTGTACAGCATGGGTTTCTCATTGTACAGCATGTGTTTCTCATTGTACAGCATGGGTTTCTTATTGAACAGCATGGGTTTCTCATTGTACAGCATGTTTCTCATTGTGCAGCATGTGTTTCTTATTGAACAGCATGTGTTTCTTATTGAACAGCATGGGTTTCTCATTGTACAGCATGTGTTTCTCATTGTACAGCATGTGTTTCTTATTGTACATGTGTTTCTCATTGTACAGCATGGGTTTCTCGTTATGTAGCATGTGTTCCTCATTGTACAGCATGTGTTTCTCATTGTACAGCATGTATTTCTCATTGTACAGCATGTGTTTCTTACTGTACAGCATGGGGTTCTCATTGTACAGCATGGATTTCTCATTGTACAGCATGGATTTCTCGTTATGTAGCATGTGTTCCTCATTGTACAGCATGTGTTTCTCATTGTACAGCATGTATTTCTCATTGTACAGCATGTGTTTCTTATTGTACAGCATGGGGTTCTCATTGTACAGCATGGGTTTCTCATTGTACAGCATGTGTTTCTTATTGTACAGCATGGGGTTCTCATTGTACAGCATGGGTTTCTCATTGTACCGCATGTGTTTCTTATTGTACAGCATGGGTTTCTCATTGTACAGCATGTGTTTCTTATTGTACAGCATGGGGTTCTCATTGTACAGCATGGGTTTCTCGTTGTGCAGCATGTGTTTCTCATTGTACAGCATGTGTTTCTTATTGTACAGCATGGGGTTCTCATTGTACAGTATGTGTTTCTCATTGTACAGCATGTGTTTCTCATTGTACAGCATGTGTTTCTCATTGTACAGCATGTGTTTCTTATTGCACAGCATGGGTTTCTCATTGTACAGCATGGGTTTCTCATTGTACAGCATGCGTTTCTCATTGTACAGCATGAGTTTCTCATTGTACAGCATGTGTTTCACATTGTACAGCATGTGTTTCTCATTGTACAGCATGAGTTTCTCATTGTACAGCATGTGTTTCTCATTGTACAGCATGAGTTTTTCATTGTACAGCATGTGTTTCACATTGTACATCATGGGTTTTTCATTGTACAGCATGTGTTTCTCATTGTACAGCATGAGTTTCTCATTGTACAGCATGTGTTTCTCATTGTACAGCATGGGTTTCTCATTGTACAGTATGTGTTTCACATTGTACAGCATGTGTTTCTCATTGTACAGCATGGGTTTCTCATTGTACAGCATTAGTTTCTCATTGTACAGCATGGGTTTCTCATTGTACAGCATGGGTTTCTCACTGTACAGCATGGGTTTGTCGTTGTGCAGCATGTGTTTCTCATTGTACAGCATGTGTTTCTTATTGTACAGCATGAGTTTCTCATTGTGCAGCATGGATTTCTCATTGTACAGCATGGGTTTCTCATTGTACAGCATGGGTTTCTCGTTGTACAACATGGGTCTGTCATTGTACAGTAGGGGATTCTTATCGTACAGAATGGGTTTTCTCATCGCGTATTGGGTTCTTTGTATAGCATGGGTTCCTCATTGTAAAGTATGGGTTTCTCATTATATATCATTGGTTACCTCATTTTACAGCATGGGTTTTCCATTGTGTACCATGAATTTCATAGTTTTTCAGCACTGGTCTCCCATTATGCAGCATGGATTTATATTGTACATGAGTTGATCACTGTACGTTATGGATTCCATACTGTACAACACTGGCTTATTGTACAGCATGGGTTTACCAGTGAACAACATGGTTATACTATTATACAGAATGGGATTACCAGTGTACATCACAGGTTCACCAGTATACAGGGTGGTTTATCACTGTACGGCATAGTACGCTTACTAATGTACACCATAAGTTTGCAACTGTACAGCATTTGGAGTACAATTACACAACATTGACTTACCACTGTAAAGCATGGATTTACCATTGCACAGCATGGATTTACCATTGTATAGTAAGGGTATATCATTGTACACCATGGAATTCCCATTGTACAGCATGGATTTACCATTGCACAGCATGGATTTACCATTGTACATCATGGATTTACCATTGTATAGTAAGGGTATATCATTGTACACCATGGAATTCCCATTGTACAGCATGGATTTACCATTATACATCATGGATTTACCATTGTACAGCATGGATTTACCATTGTACATCATGGATTTACCACTGTACAGCATGGATTTACCATTGTACATCATGGATTTACCATTGTACATTATGGATTTACCATTGTACATCATAGATTTACCATTGTACAGCATGGATTTACCATTGTACATCATGGATTTACCATTGTACAGCATGGATTTACCATTGTACAGCATGGATTTACCATTGTACATCATGGATTTACCATTGTAAAGCATGGATTTACCATTGTACATCATAGATTTACCATTGTACAGCATGGATTTACCATTGTACATCATAGATTTACCATTGTACAGCATGGATTTACCATTGTACATCATAGATTTACCATTGTACAGCATGGATTTACCATTGTACATCATGGATTTACCATTGCACATCATGGATTTACCATTTAGACCATGGGCTTCTCATTGCATGTTTTCTCGTTCTGCACCATGGGTTTGTTCATTGAATAACATGGGTTTACCAATGCAGAGAATGGGTTTTATTGTGCAGCATGAAATCCTCATTGCATATTATGGGCTGTCATATCGTGCAACACAGGTTTATTGAACATCATAGGTTGACCTTTTTTCAGCATGGGTTCCTTGTTGAGCAGTAAGCATTTCTCATTGTGCAGCATGGGTTTCGCCTTGTACAGCATGACTAACTCACTGCACAGCATGGGTTTAAATTTGTACAGCAAATGTTTATCACTGGACAGTATGGGTTTACCATTGTACAGCATTGGTTTATTATTGTACAGTATCGGTGTTTACTATTACACAGCATATGTGTACCATTGTAGAGCACATACTAATGGCACAATATGAGTTTTTCATCATACAACATTGATTTTTCACTGTACATAATGGGTTTACCTCCTTCAATCTTGGGTTTACCACCGTACACCATGGGTTCACTACTGTTCAACATAGACTTACCGCCATACAGCATCGATTTACCACCGTACACCATGGGTTTATCCCCGTACACCATGGGTTTACCACCGTACACCATGGGTTTATCCCCGTACACCATGGGTTTACCACCGTACACCATGGGTTTACCACCATACACCATGGGTTTATCCCCGTACACCATGGATTTACCACCGTACACCATGGATTTATCACCGTACACCATGGGTTTACCACCGTACACCATGGGTTTATCCCCGTACACCATGGATTTACCACCGTACACCATGGGTTTATCCCCGTACACCATGGATTTACCACCGTACACCATGGGTTTACCACCGTACACCATGGGTTTATCCCCGTACACCATGGGTTTACCACCGTACACCATGGGTTTATCACCGTACACCATGGGTTTACCACCGTACACCATGGGTTTATCACCGTACACCATGGGTTTACCACCGTACACCATGGGTTTATCCCCGTACACCATGGGTTTACCACCGTACACCATGGGTTTATCACCGTACACCATGGGTTTACCACCGTACACCATGGGTTTATCACCGTACACCATGGGTTTACCACCGTACACCATGGGTTTATCCCCGTACACCATGGGTTTACCACCGTACACCATGGGTTTACCACCGTACACCATGGGTTTATCCCCGTACACCATGGGTTTACCACCGTACACCATGGGTTTATCCCCGTACACCATGGGTTTACCACCGTACACCAAGGGTTTATCACCGTACACCATGGGTTTACCACCGTACACCAAGGGATTAACCCCGTACACCATGGGTTTACCACCGTACACCATGGGTTTACCACCGTACACCATGGGTTTACCACCGTACACCATGGGTTTACCACCGTACACCATGGGTTTACCACCGTACACCATGGGTTTACCACCGTACACCATGGGTTTACCACCGTACACCATGGGTTTACCACCGTACACCATGGGTTTACCACCGTACACCATGGGTTTACCACCATACAGGATAGGTTCACTACCGTTCAGCATGGGTGACCAATGCAAGAAGTTCCGCGCTGATTGGCTACGAGAATTGCAACTGCAGAGGGTAAAATGCTCACTTAAAACGAGAATTATAGGTAATTAGGGCCAATAATAAGAGATAATTGAAAATAAAATAAGTCTGACAGTAATATACACTAATTTGACTCCGGGTAATTATCTGAGCTGATTCATAATTCTCTTGAAAATTATACGATGATATATTTTTGTCAGTAATTTTTATTGGACAGAAGTTATCAATAGCTATTCCGATCTTGTATCTCTGACTTGTCCATGAATTATCCCCTTAAATTTTCCTATGAATTATCTCTCTAAATTGCCCATGAATTATCTCGCTAACTCGCCCATGAATTATCTAACTTTCTCATGAATTATCTAGCTAAAATTCCCATAAACTGTCTAGCTAACCTCCTCATGAATTCTCCAGCTAACTTTCCCATGAATTATCTCGATAAATTTCCAATGAATTATCTAGCTAACTTTCCCCATGAATTATTTCCCCCTCACTTTTCTGCGAGGCTTCACAGGCGAACCAGAATAGGAAAGGGTCACCTATTTGATCAATATAATCAATTTAAGAAAAAAATCATAAAAGGAATGCGACAAGCTAAGACAAAATATGAAATTAATGTTGCGAGAGGCCAGCAGTAATAGCTTGATTCATCAGGCCATTATCCACTGCGAGGCCTGTTCATGGACCGGAGCGAGGGGGCGTTGATCCCCGAAACACCCTCCAGGTATACCCTAGGTATACAAGCCTAGGGAAAAGACAGGCTCATTTAAACATCGTAACTCAGGCCAGCTTACTGCTAGTGACAAAGACATATGTACCGCTTTTAATACTCATTTCCTCTGTGTTTTTACACAAGAGAATACAAATGAAATCCCGGAGACCATTAATTATGCAATGTCGAAGTCACTAGTGACATGGTCCTCAGACATCTTGAGAGGTTGAAACCATAGATTGAAATCCAACAACTCACTGGGCCCTGACAAGCTCTTTTCAAAAGTTCTAAAGGAATGTAAAGAGATACTTTAGCAAATCCTTATATAGTGTCCACCAGATCCATACAAAGGGTATCCTACAGATGTGCGGCAAATGGGAAATGTGATAGCCATTTAAAAAACGGGAGATTGGTCTATAATTTTAAGATAAGAATCCATCAGCCTAACATTAATTGTGGGAAAGTTGATGGAATCAGTAATCGTGGATGCAGTTCGAAGGCATAATTTGATCAGTGAACGTCAACACAGTTGAGAAAGGGAAGGTCTTGTAATAGGAATATACTAACGTTTTCACCAAAGTATTTGAGGCAGTAGACTAATGCAAAGAATACGATATTGTGTGCATAGATTTCAGTAAAGCCGTTGATAAAGTTCCTCACAGGAAATTGATGAAGAAAGTAGCAGCACATAGTATAGGAGGAGAAATTATCCCCTGCGTTGAGTCATGGCTGACCGATAGGCAACATTGTGTATTGATGGTAGAAATTAGAATAAAGACGAGATAAAAGTGGTGTGCGACAGGACCCATGTGAGTCACGATCTACATAAAAGATATAACTAACGAAACAAATATTGACATGGCCTGGTCCTAGACGGGACCGCGGGGTCTTTAACCCCCGAAACACCTCCCAGGTATACTCCAGGTAAGTACGTTTGCCGATGACACTTTAATAAGCCGACAGATAATTTCTGATGAAGGTATTAGAAAGCTACAGGACCACCTGGACAGGTTGCTGTGGTGGAAGACGTAGCAGACGCAGATCAGTAAGGTCAAATGCAAGGTTTTAATCCTAAGAACAGAAAATAGCTATGGCACTTATAAACTATGATGTAGATCTTGATCAAACTGAATGCAACAGAAAAGTTACTTCTAGCTAGCAGAACTTTAAAGCCAAGACATCAGTGTTATATAAGTGTTCGAAATAAAGCTAACAGAATTCTTAGCGTCATCTCAAGAAGTATTATTAACGGAGGTCCTAAGTTTAAATTTCAACTTTAAATATATTTGGTTAGGCTTCATTTAGATTATACCGCTCCGTTCATGTTTCAGTATTACAAAATAGACATAAATGCGCTGGGTAACATGCAGAGAAAAAGACCAAAGCTCACTCCATGTATCGGAAACCTTTTCTAAGAAGAGAAGCTGAAAAATCTAAGTTTGCGCTCCAGAAGAAAAATATGATTGAGGTGTACAAATGGGAAACAAGAATAAATAGGTAATACATAACATGCTAAAAGTATCTAAGCAAGACAGAAGACAGAGCTCGAATTCAAGGTGGACAAATTTTGGAAAGGATGTATGAAAGTATTGGTTTGGCAATAGAGTTGCAGATAAGCGGAACACAATCCCAGGTAGTGTCATTGAGGCGAGAATTTTGGGTAGCTTTAAATATACTGTAATATACACAATGACTGAGGTTGAGAGATGGACCTGCCTAGCAGTTGATAAATGAGACATTTGTGCAGCATTTGGGTGTCTTTATTTTGGAAACGTTTCGCCAGGCAGTGGCTTCTTCAGTCAAATGCAGAGAACGGTGGAAGATGAGAAGATTGAGGTAATCAGTTCCTCAGCCTGGAATCGATGTGCTCAGTCTACCGTTTTTGACAAACTTGACAAGATTGTCAAGACTGATGGACTGAACATATCGACTCCAGGCTGAGGGACTGATTATCTCAAACTCCTCCACATCTTCCACCGTTCTCTGCACTGGATTGAAAAAAAAAACACTGTGTGGCAGAACGTTTCCCGAATAAAGATACCCAATTGTTGCCCAAGTGTCTCATTTATCACTTTGTCGGTTTTGTAAACCGTTTGTTTACATTTCTTCTTATATTCTTATCAACTATCGCGTCAACCTTCTCTAAATTCTCTCTTTTTTTTTTTTCTCTCTCTCTCTCTCTTAATTATCTCACTAATTCTCCCTGAATAATATCGCTAACTCTGTCAGAATGATCTGTCTAATGAGGTATTTCCGAAAGGAACCTTTATGTGGTTGCCGGATTTTTTTCCTTCTTCCTCCAGCTTTTTCCTCTTTACTTCTCTCATAACACAAGAAGACTTCATCCGATCAGCCAGGATTCAAGCAACAACTGGCATGTGTATGGGCGCTCTGCGCCCAGAACTGTAGCCAGCGTTCCTAGCATCCTGGAATGGCTTTGATAACATCCATAACCCTCTACGGAGGAGCTTCAGATGTTTAAAAAAAAAAGAAGCCTCCTAATTTGATGACGGCAGAGAATGAAATTTAAGTGTGTTGGTGCACTTCTGCCAAATTTTATATGTAAAACAGTGGAAAATTTTGATTCTCGCTTACTCAAATTAACTATATATGTGACTACCTATTCTGCATGCCTTCCATTTTTAATAGTTGATATATCTTACGGCCAGGATAGAACTAGTGTTCCTCATACTGTGTACTGATAAAGTCACTGGATGCTGAAGCATCTACAGGTAAAGATACCCAGATGTTACACGAGTGTCTTATTCATCAGTGCCCAACATGTTATCAAAGTATTACATGTCTAAAAAAAACTGGGAATCGTTGGAACCTCTGTGATAAAATGAGAATGCTTCTTTGACTTCAAGTTTTCATCTCTAGTGTGTTTTTCAGAAAGCATGAGTTGCTTCGTCATTGCGGATCCCAGGTCCCAGTTTGATGAGACACATGTGCAGTCCTTGGGTATCTTTATTAAAAAAACGCTTCGCCACAAAGTGGCTTCATCAGTCCTATACAAAGAAGAATTGTGAAGGTCAGAAAGACTTTGAGGTAAGCAGTCCCTCAGCCTGGAGTCGATGTAATTAGTCTATCAATATTTTCAAGAGTGATGAACTAATTACATCAACTCTAGGCTGAGGGACTGATTACCTCAAACTACTCCTGATCTTCTGATCTTTACCATTCTTCTTTGCATAGGACTGATGAAACCACTATGTGGCGAAAGATACCCAAATGTTGCGCATGTGTTTAAGTTATCAACTTGTCGGTTCTCTGAACTATGTGTCTAAGGTCCCACTTTGCCTGTTTTACTCAGTAGTTACATTGATTTACACCCAGTAAATAAAGAATTCCTAATCTTATTGGCTTCAAAATAATGACTCACGAAATCGTAAAGACACGATTGCGACGGGCTGGAGTTTTGAGACTCTCTGACCGCGGGTTCAATCCCGGCCGGGGTATGGTTTCAAAATAATAACACTGAAGCATTCCATAATAAAGCACCAGCGTTATTATTAAAAAAATGCCTGGAATCGCTGGATACAGAGCAATTACTGGAGAATGACTTTTCTGACTGACTTCAAACTTTCAGGGCTGATGGTATTTTTTAAAAGAAAGTTTGGCTTTCATTTTTATCCATGTTAATTTTAAATTGTCGAATTTATTAAATAAATTAGTTCCCATGTAGCAACGAGAAAATGCCTTCCAATTAACTGAAAAAAATTAAATTAATTTGCCAATCTGCAGTTTTTTATATACAGTATTACGTTATCAAGTCGGAGTTTCTTAAAAGTAAAACCCCTAAATAAATTTTTTTTTAGAGGATTGTAGGAAATTTTAAATGAAATATGATTGTAAAAAAGAAAAGGGAGAAATGCTGAAAACTGAATTTTTATAAGTTTTCATTTTTCATGAGTTTAATGAACCCTTAAATACTGCACGACTTGTTGCCAGAGCCGGCACACTGTAAGGTAAAGTTTTCTCGCCCTAACTTGCTCCAAGGCTTCTGTTTATAACCTCGTAACGCCTGATTCAATCGGCTTCAAACTTTCACAACTATTGCTTCTGATAGACTTGTGTACTTCGAGATATTTGTCTCCTTTAGATCATAAATGAATGTCTCTTCAGTTTAGATTCATACCTGAGGCTTCTTAATGGAAGGTCTGAATTGGATTTTGAGCTGTGTATGTCCTAATTTACAATTTTTATTTGCAGAGATTTGGATATTAGTTTCCACGTGATGACTTCTGACTCCCTCTACTGGCTCCCTTCGAATCTTCATAATCTTCTCAATGACTTTACATATAATGCACGTCAGTGACACTGGTCTGTAGTTTAATGCTGCCTGTCTGTCTCCTTTCAGGCAGCTGCCCCGTTTCAATAGCTAATACTGATCTGCATTACGAACTTACACTCCACTTTCCACTATCCAGTCGCGAGCTTTGAGGTAGAGGGGACTGGGGTTACGCATTACGGGGATACTTGCATCCCACAGCAACACAAATACATCTAGTTGTCCAACGAATCCCCTAGCCACGCCATCGTAAACGACCTCGCTAATCAAAGAAGATAAGGGATAAAGAACAAAAAAGGCACAAGACCGTGACTGGAACAATACACAAATAACCCGCACATAGCAGAGGAGGAGCTTGCGACGTTTCGGGCCGAAAAGTCGTCGCCAGCTCCTCCTCTCTCCTGTGTGCGGGTTATCTGTGTAAGGGATGAATAACTAACGATAGGAAAGTGGAAAACAAGAATGACAAATTTAGACTGTCGCCATTAAGAACGACAATTAGCAAACAACGACAGACAGACACGGACACGTCGGACACATTCAATAAAGAATCTTCATTAGCTAACCGAGTTTATGTACTAACGAAGGTTATTAATTAACAAGGTTTATCAGGTGTGATGAATGGTTTTGAAAACCGACGAGTTGAAGAATTGAGACACTTATGCAACATGCATATCTATCCAGTCGCACATATCTACTCAGTCATACATATCTATCCAGTTATGCATATCTATCCAGTCACACATATCTACTCAGTCATACATATCTATCCAGTTATGCATATCTATCCAGTCACACATATCTACTCAGTCATACATATCTATCCAGTTATGCATATCTATCCAACCACACATATCTACTCAGTCATATACATCTACCTAGTCATACATCTCTATCCAGTCATACATCTCCACAAAGTCATACATATCCACCCACTCATACATATCCACCTAGTCATACATATCCACCCAGTCATACATATCCACCTAGTCATGCATATCCACCCAGTCATACATATCCACCCAATCATATATATCCACCCAGTCATACATATCCACCCACTCATACATATCCACCCAGTCATACGTATCCACCCAGTCATACATATCCACCTAGTCATGCATATCCACCCAGTCATACATATCCACCCACTCATACATATCCACCTAGTCATACATATCCACCCACTCATACATATCCACCTAGTCATGCATATCCACCCAGTCATACATATCCACCCAATCATATATATCCACCCAGTCATACATATCCACCCAGTCATACATATCCACCCAGTCATACATATCCACTTAGTCATGCATATCCACCCAGTCATAAATATGCACCCACTCATATATATCCACCCAGTCATACATATCCACCCAGTCATGCATATCCACCCAATCATACATATCCACCCAGTCATACATATCCACCCACTCATATATATCCACCCAGTCATACATATCCACCCAGTCATGCATATCCACCCAGTCATACATATCAACCCAATCATACAAATCCACCCAGTCATACATATTCACCCAGTCATACATATCAACCCAATCAAACATATCCACTCAGTCATACACATCCACCCAGTCATGCATATCCACCCAGTCATACATATCCACCCAGTCATACATATCCACCCAGTCATACATATCCACCCAGTCATACATATCCACCCAGTCATACATATCCACCCAATCATACATATCCACCCAGTCATACATATCCACCCAGTCATACATATCCACCCAGTCATAGATATCCACCCAGTCATACATATCCACGCAGTCATACATATCCACCCAACCATACATATCCACCCAGTCATACATATCCACCCAGTCATACATATCCACCAAGTCATACATATCCACTCAATCATACATATCCACCCAATCATACATATCGACCCAGTCATAGATATCCACCCAGTCATACATATCCACCAAGTCATACATATCCACCCAGTCATACATATCCACCAAGTCATACATATCCACCAAGTCATACATATCCACTCAATCATACATATCCACCCAATCATACATATCGACCCAGTCATACATATCCACCCAGTCATACATATCCACCCAATCATACATATCCACCCAGTCATAGATATCCACCCAGTCATACATATCCACCAAGTCATACGTATCCACTCAATCATACATATCCACCCAATCATACATATCGACCCAGTCATACATATCCACCCAGTCATACATATCCACCCAATCATACATATCGACCCAGTCATACATATCCACCCAGTCATGCATATCCACCCAATCATACATATCCACCCAGTCATACATATCCACCCAGTCATACATATCCACCCAGTCATACATATCCACTCAATCATACATATCCACCCAATCATACATATCCACCCAGTCATAGATATCCACCAAGTCATACATATCCACCCAATCATACATATCTACCCAATCATACATATCCACCCAGTCATAGATATCCACCAAGTCATACATATCCACCCATTCATACATATCCACCCAGTCATACATATCCACCCAGTCATACATATCCACCCAGTCATACATATCCACCCAATCATACATAACCACCCAGTCATGCATATCCACCCTGTCATACATATCCACCCAATCATACATATCGACCCAGTCATACATATCCACCCAGTCATACATATCCACCCAATCATACATATCCACCCAGTCATAGATATCCACCCAGTCATACATATCCACCAAGTCATACGTATTCACTCAATCATACATATCCACCCAATCATACATATCGACCCAGTCATACATATCCACCCAGTCATACATATCCACCCAATCATACATATCCACCCAGTCATACATATCCACCCAGTCATACATATCCACCCAATCATACATATCCACCCAGTCATACATATCCACCCAGTCATACATATCCACCCAGTCATACATATCCACCCAGTCATACATATCCACCCAATCATACATATCCACCTAGTCATAGATATCCACCAAGTCATACATATCCACCCAATCATACATATCCACCCAATCATACATATCCACCCAGTCATAGATATCCACCAAGTCATACATATCCACCCAGTCATACATATCCACCCAGTCATACATATCCATCCAGTCATACATATCCACCCAATCATACAT
Source organism: Cherax quadricarinatus (assembly GCF_038502225.1). Lineage (NCBI taxonomy): Eukaryota > Metazoa > Arthropoda > Malacostraca > Decapoda > Parastacidae > Cherax > Cherax quadricarinatus. Next base: position 22,117,259 of record NC_091301.1, on the reverse strand, counting down.
ATCCACCCAGTCATAGATATCCACCAAGTCATACATATCCACCCAGTCCTACATATCCACGCAGTCATACATATCCACCCAATCATACATATCCACCCAGTCATACATATCCACCCAATCATACATATCCACCCAATCATACATATCCACCCAGTCATAGATATCCACCCAGTCATACATATCCACCAAGTCATACATATCCACTCAATCATACATATCGACCCAGTCATACATATCCACCCAGTCATACATATCCACTCAATCATACATATCCACCCAGTCATACATATCCACCCAATCATACATATCCACGCAGTCATACTCGCATGACCCATACAACGGAGCAGACTGATCCCGAGGGATCAGCAAAGGGATTATGATTATAATTAACATGTGTCCCCCTGTTATAACCGGTGTCCCCCGGTGTCCCCCGGTGTCCCCCGGTGTCCCCCGGTGATCCCTGGTGATCCCCAGTGATCCTACACAGTCACTAAGTGGACAGAATTTGTATTGCATCCCATAAATCATGTCCAGCTATACACGGAGTTTTGCCCTCGTTAATGCTGCTAATATCACATAAATCATCATCCTCTATAATTGGACCACCTAGTTGTAAATTAGAGTTCATGAGTTTGGGAAAATAGTTGAGTACTCGGTAAATAGCTATTTTTTTGAGAGGGGGGACTGAATATAAAGTTTCTTTTAGAATCCCGTGTCAAAAAAAAAAAAAAGATCATAAGTCCTGATCATAAAAAAAATTGTTGTAAAAAAATGAGAAATTTTGTATATTAAATATCCCCAAGTTATTTTATGCACTAAAAGAATTAGTTAAATATTTCTCCGTAGTTGAGGCAGCGGCACTTAGAATTTTGGTCATTACCGGAATTCAGTTAGCAAACTACTCGTCAAGACTGCACAAAGTTTTAGTAATTTCTTTAGAAAATTAGATCATGATTGTCTAATTCTGGAAAGACAACTAGAGGGTGAGTTATGATAAATAAGTTTTCCTCTTTTTTTTTTTAAGGGAGGGGGGGAGAGGGGGTCACCTGCCTTCGCCGAAAGTAGACGATGTGGTGATATAATCGACCACCACTATAATCTGTTGCTTAAAATTAGACACATGTGCAACACTTGGGTACGTTTCTTATGGAAACGTTTCTCCACACATTGGCTTCATCAGTCCAATACAAAGAAGAATGGTTGAGGATACAAAGGAGTTTGAAGTAATCAGTCCCTCGGCCTGGAGTCGATGTAATCAGTCCATCAATCTTGAAAAGAGTGCAACAAATGCGCGAAGAAGAGGCTTTAACTAGAACATTTAGGAATGAGAAGCCATGCTCTCACACACACAAAATCCTACCTGAGCGACAGACACAAACATGTGACCATTAATGTCAACACTTCATCAATTCGACCTATCAACACACGAGCACGACACGATAGCTTCTTGGGCACTCAGTTATGTCTCATCCATGTCAATGGCCAAACTAATGTTTTGCACGAACATAAATCAGCTCTGTTTGAAGACACAACTTTCGTAATCTTAAATACAGACTTGGTTGTCCTCAAAGACACAGTTAATGGCGAGTTTGTGAGGGTATCTACTGGCATGACAATAATGACCTCATTCTCAGTATTGATAAGAACTTCTACATTGTATAATGTTTGGGAATAAAAGTAAAATCATAGACTTAACATAAATATAAACAATACATTCGCTGATAAACAAAATGTCTAAGAAAATTTATAAAGCATTGTGACTCAAATCACATTATTCCTTCTGTAATATTGTCTAATGTATAAGTACCTCACTTATGGTGTATGTTTACGGGGATCTATATCAGCGAATCAGATAAAACTCTTCGTAACTCAATAAAAAACTCTAATTGAAATAATCACTCAACTGGTTCCAGACATCACATTTCCACTACTCAGAATTTTAAATTTACTCAACATACAACACATGTACACTGTGCATTCTGTATATACAGGACAGGCAGTACAAATATTGACCAGGTGCTGAAACTCTTCTCTAGGAGCTGCAACAGAATGCATAGAAACAGTACGAGAAACGAATATATATTTTTTTGGGATATCCCATGTGATAATTAAGACATATGTGCAACACTTCGTTATTTTTATTGTTGAAACGTTTCGCCTACATAGTAGAGGTTTCTTCAGACAAATACAGAAGCAGCAGGTGTAGTAGTGACTGAGGAAACTGTGTAGGCGAAACATTGCTCATGTGTCTTAATCATCAACTTTGTCGGTATTTTATACCATTTTCAACATAACAAAATCCGATCTGTTGGACTCAACCCGAACAGAAACTCCATGCAAATAAAAGGCACAAAAAATATGAACAAACCTCTACCCAAAAAGACTCTAAAAGTCCCCGGCGAAGAAAATCTCCGAGACCACTAACAGATACAACACCTGAGTCAATCGCTTAAAAAAGTGTTTTCAAACACCTCCTGAATATGATGTAAATTATCGTAGAGCGAATATAAATGTCACATATATCTCATGTAACTTGCTTATCCTGTGTCTCATCAGTATTCATGCTAGTGCACTTATTGTCACCACTAAATTTCTGTCCCGATAATTATTATAACTAAAACTGTCAATACAAATTTTGTATTAATATCTCTTTATATTAATATAGCTCTTTTAAAATATAGTCTTGTTGCTTGAAATTATTAGCACCTTTAAGAAAAAATTTTTGTGTCTAACTTAGCTGTCAAATAAAGTAAGTTCAACTATACATCTATACTATGTCGAATGATTTTAAGTTCTAGATTAAATCTGCTTGATATGTTCAGCATAAACAGTGGCTTCAGTATATATGAAATGTCATCTAATATTGTAACAAGTGGGTAGGTTTTGATTATAACAGTTGTTTGTTGACAGTTGTCGTGAGTGATCGCAGAGATGAGGTTCAGATTAGTACCTTACGTTTATTGTCGTATTTATAGAGAAGCGATAAACCAGTAGAGGTCATATAACGGCGTAGAGAATGGGAGGAAAGCAGTTTTCATAAGAGGAAGAGAAGGATAGCTCCAAATCTTTGGATCAGCAACATATCAGCATCAATGAACCTCCACTGAAGGGAGTACTGCCACTCTAGCAGTACGGGTTTGTCAGGATCCCTTCGCGGATGACAGTGAACGCATTCAGTTCTTACCCTGTGTGTACACGTCACTCTCGCTACGGCACGATCCTTGCAGCACAGACCATTTTATAAATATGACGCATGTGCAACACCTGGAGTCTACCTGGAGGGTGTACTGGGGTCAACGCCCCCGAGGCCCAGTCCTTGATCAGGCCTCCCGGTGGATTAGGGCCTGATCAACTAGGCTGTTGCTGCTGGCCGCACGTAGTCCAACATACGAACCACAGTCCGGCTGGCCGGGTACTGACTTTAGGTATCTGTCCAGCTCCCTCTTGAAGACATCCAGGAGTCTATTGGTAATTCCCCTTATGCCTGGTTGGAGGCTGTTGAACAGTCTTGGGCCCCGGACACTTATTGTGTTTTCTCTTAATGTACTAATGGCGCCCCTACTTTTCATTGGGGTTTGTTAAATCGTCTGCCCAGTCTTTTGCTTTCGTAGGGAGTGATTTCTGTTTTCAGATTTTTGACTGTTTTCTCTAGAATTTTCCAGGTGTAGGCTATGATGTATCTCTCTCGCCTGCGCTCCAATGAGTACAGGTCAAGTGACTCCAGCGTTCCCAGTAGTCAAGGTGTTTGTCGGAGCTTATATGTGCAGTAAAGGTTCTCTGTACATTTTCTACATCTGCGATTTCACCTGTCTTGAAATGTAGTGGAATCTTTTTTTAAGTAATTATTTATCATTATGTGGCGTAGTACTGTATTAGTTTATTCGTTAGGGAGAAATCTTTACACGGGTCTTTGCCATAAGGTGGTCGGTGGTGCTGACACTAGTACCGAGGCGTGGCATTACTGCCAGGTCGTGGCACTGCTGCCGGGGCGAAGGACTACTGTCGGGGCGTGGCACTAATGCCGGGGCGTGGCAATACTGCCGGGGGCGTAGCTCTACTGCAGGGACGTTGTAATAAGGCCGGGGCGTGGCACTACTGTCGGGGCGTGGCACTACTATTGGGGCGTGGCACTACTGCCGGGGCGTGGCACTACGGCATGGCAATACTGTGTATCTAAGATCAGGTAAAGGTGGGGTGGCTGATGGCTCAATATGGACCATGATAGCACTGGGCCATGATAGCACAGAACCATGATAGCACTGGACCATGATAACACTAGACCATGATAGAACTGGACCATGACGGCACTGGCCCATGATGGCATTAGACCATGATAACACTGAAGCATGACAGCATTCACTGCTGACTTGCTCAGTGCCGGACTCGGTGGTCTGTGTAGTCTTTTCATAAATTGAAATAAACTATCGTCCCCCTCTTCTCCTTCCTCTTCCTCTTCCCCCCTCAGCCTCCTCCTCTCACAAGCAGGAAGGAGGGCCAGCTTATTGTATGAGAGTAAAACTCGGCAACAAGCAGCAGCCAAAATTTCACTAACGAGCCTCGCGTTGTTAACTCAGCTAACGACCAGTCTGGAGAGAAGTTTAGCTGGTTAGCTTTTGTGTTAACTTGTACACGGGTGGCAGAAAGATGAACCCGCGTGGACCAACACTGTTGACGCAAGTGACGAAAACCGTACCATGAGACCACTAGTGGCTACCCACACGTTGCTGGTGCCTCTTGCACACCAAAAACCTAATTTGTGCGGTAACTATACAAAAAAAAATTCAAAATAGAGCTGGAAGACAGGATTTGTTTACACCCATCCTACTTGTCTTATGCATGCTTTGTGCATTTGTGTGTCTGTCTTCAGTGACACTACTTATATTATTATTAAAGATTAGCCGGTATTCTCCCGGCCCGGGCCTTTTCCAAGTGGTGGCCCGGCCTTGGCTCCCTCTTTAGGGAGTGTCTGAGACCTAAGTCTCCCATGGGAGGAGGCACAAGTACCTCCTCATCTTTGGGACCAACTGTCCCAAGGCCTAGCCACAAGCTAGGCCTCTCTGGTCTGCCATCCCCGCCCCAAGGGGGCTAATGGGAAAGACAGACTTATGAGCTAAAGGCTTGGGCACCTACCCTACCCTAGAAGGGTTAGGCATGGTGTCGATGTGACACTACTTGACAGTTTGTTCCACTCTTCTACAACTCTGTGACCAGACAAGGACTTTCATTTATCCTTTCTAAACAAGGGGAAATCTGGCAGACTGTATGGAAAGTAAATAAAGGCTAGTCAGGTATGATAAAGTTCAGTACTATTCTGTTCATAAGTGCTAGAGTTATTCTGAATTAAGATTTTGCCCTTGTTCACAATAAACTGCAGCTGCCACTTTTGCGACCACCAGTTATTATTTACTATGGTGAGGAGACCAATGCAATGGTGAGGAGACCAATGCTTTATTAAGTTACAGACTGTAGTACTAAATGCGTTAATCTTCAAGCTTATCTCTTATAAGAAACTATATTCCAGACACATTGTTTAGTAACCTGATATCCACTATTTTCTTCTCTTTAACTCAGGAAAGTCTAGAAAAACCACTGGGAAAAAATAGCAGTAAAAAAAAAAAGGTCCGTTGTATTATTTCTTACCTTGTAATTTTTAGATAAAACATAAATATTAAACAAATTGGGATATTTTCTGTGACCTTTTTTATGTGGTGTTTTATTTACCTGCTGCCCAGTGTGGTCCCACAAGTGAACTCAGGGACTCTCATCTGTTTGGTATGATTCACTCCACTACTCTGCGGTCTAGACGGGGGCTGACCTCAAGGCTCCAGTGACCACTGTCACCCTACCTACGGGATTCCTGTTTATCCACCCGCACTCTCGACGGAGGATTTTGTCTTGGACTGAGTCTGATATTTGCAAAGTGTTTGTTATACTTTTTTTTATATATATATTGCATGATTTCTGGCAAAAAAATATGAATTCCATATTTTTTTCTGTTGTTTCTCCTGCCAGCGAGTTTCGCTTCGTGTCGTTGAGAAGATTTGCACGTCAGTTATCTCTTCTTGCCTGAGTGTGTCAAAGCATATTAGTATTTTAATGGCTGAAGGATGTTTCGTAGTCTCTGCAGCCTAAGGGGAAAATCACAGCTATCACCACGGCCACCACTACACCCACCACACCACCATAAGCACAACCACTAACAGAATCTCAACTCCCAGCACCATTACCACCACCAACAGCACCTAAACCACCAAAATTAACACCGCTAGCAGCACCCCAACTACCAACCACCATCATTAACACCACCACAACCACCCACGGCACCACAAATATCAACCATCTCCATTAACAACACACTCACCAATCACCCCCTACTAACACCATGACAACCACCAACCACCACCACCTGAAAACCCCAGAAACAACCACCACTACCATCATCATTACCAACTGCCCACTCTCTACCACCTCCACTACATCATCTTAAGTTCCTCCAGTTTTAAAACATTAAGTTCTCACAGGTCTTGCAGAACTCCCGAGTAAGTTTAAGGTTGCTTAATTTCTTGTGTGATTCCGAATCCATTTTCGCAGAGAATGTAACGTAAAGACGGATAAAAGCAAAATATAAAAGCTATTTTCCGTGGTTGCTAAAATGCTCTTGTGTGGTCATAGGTGTTCCTGTGTGTTGGGCAACACATAGGAATTCACATGTGCTCAATTATTGCGCATATGAGAATTCCTGTGTGCTGCCCAACTAATGCTGTTGTTTCTTCAATGCACCGGCCGTTTCTCGCCGAGGCAGAGTGACCGCTAAAGAGACGAAGCTTACACACCATCACTCGCTCAGTCGCTGTGTTGCCGACTGGTACTCACATTGGTGGTTTGTTATTACTTATAAGTGTATGGACACTTGTACAACTAACAAGTCGTCCACTGATATGTTTCACTCACTGAAATGTTTCACTCACTGATATGTTTCACTCACTGATATGTTTCACTCACTGAAGCTTTATCAAGCTAAGAAACTTGACAAAGCTCCTGATAACAGAAACTTAGCCATGATGTCTTGTTAGGTGCACCTCTGTTCATTTTCCTAACTCGTCTAGCTGCTGGTTGCCCTACTTGTGAGTGAGTGAGTGAGAGAGAGAGAGAGAGAGAGAGAGAGAGAGAGAGAGAGAGAGAGAGAGAGAGAGAGAGAGAGAGAGAGAGAGAGAGAGAGAGAGAGAGGAGAGGGAGAGCGAGTGAGTGTGTGTGTGTGTGTGTGTGTGTGTGTGTGTGTGTGTGTACTCACCTAGTTGTACTCACCTAGTTGAGGTTGCAGGGGTCGAGTCCTAGCTCCTGGCCTCGCCTCTTCACTGGTCGCTACTAGGTCACTCTCCCTGAACCGTGAGCTTTATCATACCTCTGCTTAAAGCTATGTGTGGATCCTGCCTCCACTACATCGCTTCCCAAACTATTCCACTTACTGACTACTCTGTGGCTGAAGAAATACTTCCTAACATCCCTGTGAGTCATCTGTGTCTTCAACTTCCAACTGTGTCCCCATGTTGCTGTGTCCCATCTCTGGAACATCCTGTCTTTGTCCACCTTGTCAATTCCTCTCAGTATTTTGTATGTCGCTATCATGTACCCCCTATCTCTCCTGTCCTTCAGTGTCGTCAGGTCGATTTCCCTTAACCTCTCCTCGTAGGACATACCTCTTAGCTCTGGAACTAGTCTTGTTGCAAAGCTTTGCACTTTCTCCAGTTTCTTTACGTGCTTGGCTAGGTGTGGGTTCCAAACTGGTACCGCATACTCCAATATGGGCCTAACGTACACGGTGTACAGGGTCCTGAACGATTCCTTATTAAGATGTCGGAATGCTGTTCTGAGGTTTGCTAGGCGCCCATACGCTGCAGCAGTTATTTGGTTGATGTGCGCTTCAGGAGATGTGTCTGGTGTTATACTCACCCCAAGATCTTTTTCCTTGAGTGAGGTTTGTAGTCTCTGGCCCCCGAGACTGTACTCCGTCTGCGGTCTTCTTTGCCCTTCCCCAATCTTCATGACTTCGCACTTTGTGGGGTTGAACTCCAGGAGCCAATTGCTGGACCAGGTCTGCAGCCTGTCCACATCCCTTTGTAGTTCTGCCTAGTTTTCGATCGAATGAAGTCTTCTCATCAACTTCACGTCATCTGCAAACAGGGACACTTCTGAGTCTATTCCTTCCGTCATGTCGTTCACAAATACCAGAAATAGCACTGGTCCTAGGACTGACCCCTGTGGGACCTCGCTGGTCACAGGTGCCCAGTGTGACACCTCGCCACGTACCATGACTCGCTGCTGTCTTCCTGACAAGTGTGTGTGTGTATGTGTGTGTGTGTGTGTGTGTGTGTGTGTGTGTGTGTGTGTGTGTGTGTGTGTGTGTGTGTGTGTGTGTGTGTGTGTGTGTGTGTGTGTGTGTGTGCTCGCGCATTAAAGATTGAAACCATTCAGAAGAATTAAACTCCAACTGTTTAACACAAAATACTGTTGTGCCATTTCGAAATTAAAACTGGCAAGATGGCGACCTACATGTACACACTCCACTGACAATACCAATATTTTTTTTCTTTTTAAGCGCGATACACGAGTGCTTGAAGTTTGAAGCCGACCAGAACAAGCATTCTGAGGTAACTGCATGAACTGCCAATATCGGGAATGGCTCTTAGGCATCTGCACATAGCCAATGCTCTACGAACTTCCCATCTTCCTAGCTATAGTTCACCAGGGCTGAAAGTTTGAAGCCGATCGGATAAGGCGCTCAGAAGATAAAACCGAAAATCTTTGGAGGAAATTAGTGGAAGACAAGAAAACTGTAGCTACAGGTTGGAATACATTTTTGCGCATTCTATTTTAAAATCTGCAGCTCCTTACACGTATTCCAAACATCTGTTCCTTTCTTTCATTCGTACGCCTCTATCATATGCCGCCTCTTTTATCTATGTATTTCTATCAGCCCGGGTAGGCTTAAAATAGGATACACAAATATATAGGTAGGAATGATTTATTAGATTTCACACTTCGTTGCATGGGATCGCAGACCCACTGTAGTGCTTCTCTGTTTGTGTCACATTGTTACTGCGAGCATCAACGAAACATAATGTGACATGATGACATACATTACTTTTCCTGTTGTTCCTCGTCATTTTCTCGGAATATTATGCGCGACTAACTTCAAAATGGCTCCTAAATTTCTTGTACGTGGAACCTCTGGTCACGAACGCTTCCGAACACGAACAAATCGGTTCACGACCAGAATTTTGGAACGAATTATGGTCGTGACCAGAGGTTCCAAGTTTCATCACCTCTCCAAATTACCTCTCCACTTCTCCTGTCGCCAGTATATTGGTTTAAGAGAAAACCCTGTGTAGGCGAAATATCACGTCTTTGAGGATACCTAGGTGTAGCACATGTGTGTTATTCATCAACTTTTTAAACACTTTAGTTTACAGGCTTTTCGTTTCTAGGGTATACTACCTCCACCAAGGATACAACCCACATCAGACAGCCTAACACCCAGGTACCAGTTTGCCACTAGGTGAACTGGTATAGGTGTAAGGAGGCCCTCCCAGATGTTTCGACTCCCCCACGATTGACTTCAGTTCCTTTTCATTATTTTTGCTGAAAACACTATCATTAAGCTACGAGCCACATATTTACCGAGGCTACTGTAGGACGAGAAAGTGAATATAAATCAGCTGCATATGACAAAGGTCATGTGAAAATGTAAGTCATAGAATGCAGCACAGATGATGTCAAGGGATTATGTCAGGGGGGTAAGTTAATTTGGGGTTATGGTTTGCTGGGTAATTCCACAATTTAGTTCCCTGATTAGTAGGGAGTCAAGGATATCCAGTTGCGCGGGGTTATTAAACTGGTTGAAAATTTTGACATCTGTTAAAATATTAAGAGTTACGTGCTGTGTGAAGACGTAGTCTTATGTTGCTTCATTTTGTAAGTGTATAATGAAGATACAATATAGTCGAGGTTTTGTGTTGTGAATTAGAGAAATGCTGTTACGTCGAGTGTAAGCTTTATTGACGATGTTTCACCCAAGCAATGATTTCATCAAGTCACGACCAGATTAATCTGCAAGGGAAAGATAGGTGGGGTGTGTATATAGTCAAGAGGGTAAAGTGAAGTGAGGGGTGAGATGAGCGTTACTTTAAATAAGTTACTAAATGTTGAGGAAGTTTCCTGGCTGACTCAAAACAACCAACTGTACTTAATTCCAGTTCCTCTCAGATTGTTATATACATACACACAAACACACACACACACATACACACACACACACACACACACACACACACACACTCAGTCGAGTCACTTTCTCAGCTGATATTGCATGAAGACCTTTCAAAATATTTCCCAGAGAGGGTTCATACATATCTTTTGACATTTCCTACAACTAACTTGTTAGATACTGCTGCCCACGCAGATCATTTTGAAATTTCCCATGCTATAACCGTAGAAATGTCTAAGACCCCGGAAAAGAAATCTGCCTCCCAAGGTTTTAGTTCAAGATTGACTACTAGAAAAGCTCCAGCTGTCGAACCTTTGAAGGTGGTTTCAGAAAAAAAACAGGTGACAAACGGCTCTTTCTCCAGGCATTACCCTAAAGATCAATTACCGCTGTGCCTTTTTTGTAAAAAGTTGGGTCATAGACAGTTCCAGTGTTGGCATAAACAGCGGGAAGATAAAACCCAACCAAGAGGGAAATATCCTACTCAGGTAATAAATTCCTCTCAGAAGTATGAAACTCTGGATGATGAATCTTTACCTTTACAGGCCTTGTCTAGCAGACCGTCTAATAGATGACTTTACCACGATAGTACAGTGGACCCCCGGTATTCGATATTAATCCGTTCCTGAGAGCTCATCGAATACCAATAATGTCGAATCAATTTTCCTCATAAGAAATAATGGAAATCAAATTAATCCGTGCAAGACACCCAAAAGTATGAAAAAAAAAAATTACTACATGAAATATTAAGTTTAATGCAACAGAATAATTACAATAACAATAAAATAATTGACACTTACCTTTAATGAAGATCTGGTGATGATTGATGGGATGGGAGGAGGGGAGAGCTGTTAGTGTTCAGAAGGGGAATCCCCTTCCATTAGGACTTGAAGTAGCAAGTCCTTTTCCGGGGTTACTTCCCTTCTTCTTTTAATGCCACTAGGACCAGCTTGAGAGTCACTGGACCTCTGTCGCACAACAAATCTGTCCATAGAGCTCTGTACCTCCCGTTCCTTTACGATTTGTCTAAAATGGGCCACAACATTGTCATTGTAATAGTCACCATCACGGCTTGCAATAGATGTGTTAGGGTCAACTTATACCTACATTAACACAGGTTATAAAGTTTGTCAATTTATACCTACATTAACACAGGTCATAAAGTTTGTGTCAACTTATACCTACATTAACACAGGTCATAAAGTTTGTGTCAACTTATACCTACATTAACACAGGTCATAAAGTTTGTGTCAACTTATACCTTCATTAACACAGGTCATAAAGTTTGTGTCAACTTATACCTTCATTAACACAGGTCATAAAGTTTGTGTCAACTTATACCTACATTAACACAGGTCATAAAGTTTGTGTCAACTTATACCTACATTAACACAGGTCATAAAGTTTGTGTCAACTTATACCTACATTAACACAGGTCATAAAGTTTGTGTCAACTTATACCTACATTAACACAGGTCATAAAGTTTGTGTCAACTTATACCTATATTAACACAGGTCATAGAGTTTGTGTCAACTTATACCTACATTAACACAGGTCATAAAGTTTGTGTCAACTTATACCTACATTAACACAGGTCATAAAGTTTGTGTCAACTTATACCTACATTAACACAGGTCATAAAGTTTGTGTCAACTTATACCTACATTAACACAGGTCATAAAGCTTGTGTCAACTTATACCTACATTAACACAGGTCATAAAGTTGGTGCCAACTTATACCTACATTAACACAGGTCATAAAGTTTGTGTCAACTTATACCTACATTAACACAGGTCATAAAGTTTGTGTCAACTTATACCTACATTAACACAGGTCATAAAGTTTGTGTCAACTTATACCTACATTAACACAGGTCATAAAGTTTGTTTACACAATAATTTACCATCACAGTTTCAATACAACTTCTTCACAAAACTACAAAAGCAGTTCAACTCGCCTCTATATATCTTATTTCAACTCACAATAATTACTACAATAAATACTAATACTAGCAAAATAAACACACACATAAACAATTAACTTTATACCCTATATTACTACTAAAAATAAATTCTAGTGACAACATATTGGAACCAACAATAATTAAACATCAATAACATAGGTGAAAAATCCTAACGAAATCTTATCTCTTATTGAGTACCTACTGAGCACCTACTGAGTACCTGCTGAGTACCTACTGAGCACGTACTGAGTACCTACTGAGCACCTACTGAACGCCTACTGAGTACCTAATGAGTACATACAGTTTACAATGTTGAAGAGCCAGTTATGATGATTCTCGGCCATTAATCATATGTTTTTAGTTTTTCTTAAAAGTTATTATATTAGTAGACTGTTTTTCACTATCTATGAAGATATTCTTATGATTTTTCACACATTATAAAGAAATTATGGTTTTACAAGTATTAGGGCGGAACATGTAATAGTCCTTTCCATAAAAAAAAATACCTTGGGTGGGGTTCGAACCCACACTCATAAAAAAATACCTTGAGTGGGGTTCGAACCCAGAGTCAGTCATAAAAAAAATACCTTGAGTGGGGTTCGAACCCACAGTCATAAAAAAAATACCTTGAGTGGGGTTCGAACCCACAGTCAGTCATAAAAAAAAATACCTTGAGTGGGGTTCAAACCCACTCATAAAAAAAAAATACCTTGGGTGGGGTTCGAACCCACAGTCACTCATAAAAGATACTGCAGTGTTGTCATACCAAAACTCACTATTTTTATTTGTTTTCTATAGTTTTTTTTCAGGAAATTCCATGAAACTAATAATAATAGACTCCTGATTACATTCTTAACTTAAAAATAAAAAAAATAATTGAAATCTGACTACTATTGAATTTATCCTAATTATAACCTCGTCCCCTTCAGTTCTCGGAGGACTCAAAACACACACACACACACACACACACGCGCACACACGCACACACGCATACACGCACACGCACACGCACACACACACACATCATTTTTGATAATCAACTTTATGTTCTTTTTATCTGATAATTCAGATCTTTATCATTTTTCGTGGTGGGTCAGAGGGCGTCTCAATGTCCAGTTGACGTTTAACAGACGTATCCGTCTTCCTTATGTCAGCCAGATGACTTTTAATCACGGGTAGCAGTATACTTTCTTGGAAATTGTCGGTGGAAGTATCTATATCATTGTCGAATTCAGTCAGCATCGAGTTGACCATATTGATTGCTTTAACATCTGGGAAATATCGCATTCTGATGATGAACCAGCGGCCAATGTCGAAGCCCTTCTTGAGACCGGAACTGACGACTATGTCCATGAAGGCCAGTGCATGGTACGCGCAGGTACCGCCTCTCTGTCTCATGCCAGAAATTCTTATCATGTTTCTGTAACAGGGGTTTTTCTTGTAGTATTTCTTCACCATACTGGGGGCGGTAAGTCGACTACCAGCATTATAGTAGATTAATATTCCATTATGAGAGACGTACAGAGAGATGCAGTGACGTTCATGTTACATGTATACAATACGACCTTGACCATTGGGTATTGGAGGCCCTCGAAGTAGCTCGTCGCTGCGACAGACTTCACATACTCGACCGAATGGGCGAGGAGTCTTCTCAACAATGGTTATGATATCA
>NC_091301.1:22095858-22098358 GCF_038502225.1 Cherax quadricarinatus | reverse complement strand
TATACTTGCAACATCTGCCACATTGCTCCTCTATCCACTCTATTATATGCCTTTTCTAAATCCATAAATGCAATAAAAACTTCCCTACCTTTATCTAAATACTGTTCACATATATGCTTCAATGTAAACACTTGATCTACACATCCCCTACCCACTCTGAAGCCTCCTTGCTCATCCGCAATTCTACATTCTGTCTTACCTCTAATTCTTTCAATTATAACCCTACCGTATACTTTTCCTGTTATACTCAGTAAACTTATTCCTCTATAATTTTTACAATCTCTTTTTTCCCCTTTCCCTTTATATAAAGGGACTATACATGCTCTCCGCCAATCCCTAGGTACCTTCCCCTCTTTCATACATTTATTAAACAAAAGTACCAATCACTCCAACACTATATCCCTCCCTGCTTTTAACATTTCTGTCATGATCCCATCAGTTCCAGTTGCTTTACCCCCTTTCATTCTACGTAATGCCTCACGTAGCTCCACCACACTTACATCCTGCTCTTCTTCACTCCTAAGAGATGGTATACCTCCCTGGCCAGTGCATGAAATTACCGCCTCCCTTTCTTCCTCAACATTTAAAAGTTCCTCAAAATATTCTCGCCATCTACCTAATACCTCCCTCTCCCCATCTACTAACTCCCCTACTCTGTTTTTAACTGATAAATCCATACTTTCCCTAGGATTTCTTAACTTGTTTAACTCACTCCAAAATTTTTTCTTATTTTCATTAAAATTTCTTGATAGTGCCTCTCCCACTCTTTCATCTGCTCTCCTTTTGCACTCTCTCACCACTCTCTTCACCTTTGTTTTACTCTCCATATACTCTGCTCTTCTCATAACACTTCTGCTTAGTAAAAACCTCTCGTAAGCTACCTTTTTCTCTTTTATCACACCCTTTACTTCATCATTCCACCAATCACTCCTCTTTCCTCCTGTCCCCACCCTCCTATAACCACAAACTTCTGCCCCACATTCTAATACTGCATTTTTAAACTTATTCCAACCCTCTTCAACCCCCCCACTACTCATCTTTGCACCAGCCCACCTTTCTGCCAATAGTCGCTTATATCTCGCCCGAACTTCCTCCTCCCTTAGTTTATACACTTTCACCTCCCTCTTACTTGTTGTTGCCACCTTCCTCTTTTCCCATCTACCTCTTACTCTAACTGTAGCTACAACTAAATAATGATCCGATATATCAGTTGCCCCTCTATAAACATGTACATCCTGGAGCCTACCCATCAACCTTTTATCCACCAATACATAATCTAACAAACCACTTTCATTACGTGCTACATCATACCTTGTATATTTATTTATCCTCTTTTTCATAAAATATGTATTACTTATTACCAAATTTCTTTCTACACATAGCTCAATTAAAGGCTCCCCATTTACATTTACCCCTGGCACCCCAAATTTACCTACTACTCCCTTCATAATATTTTTACCCACTTTAGCATTGAAATCCCCAACCACCATTACTCTCACACTTGATTCAAAACTCACCACGCATTCACTCAACATTTCCCAAAATCTCTCTCTCCTCGACACTTCTCTCTTCTCCTGGTGCATACACGCTTGCTATAACCCACTTTTCACATCCAATCTTTATTTTACTCCACATAAACCTTGAATTTATACATTTGTAGTCCCTCTTTTCCTGCCATAGCTTATCCTTCAACATTATTGCTACTCCTTCTTTAGCTCTAACTCTGTTTGAAACCCCTGACCTAATCCCATTTATTCCTCTCCATTGAAACTCTCCCACCCCCTTCAGCTTTGTTTCACTTAAAGCCAGGACATCCAGTTTCTTCTCATTCATAACATCCACAATCATCTCTTTCTTATCATTTGCACAACATCCACGCACATTCAGACTTCCCGCTTTGACAATTTTCTTCTTCTTATTCTTTTTAGTAATCTTTACAGGAAAAGGGGTTACTAGCCCATTGTTCCCGGCATTGCTTACGGAGGAAAGATTCTTATTCCACTTCCCCATGGATATAAAAGGAAAAGTAATAAGACCAAGAACTATTAAGATAAAATCAAAGAAAACTCAGATGAGTGTGTATAAATAAACGTGTACATGTATGTGTAGTGTGACCTAAGTGTAAGTAGAAGTAGCAAGATGTACCTGTAATCTTGCATATTTATGAGACAGACAAAAGACACCAGCAATCCTACCATCATGTAAAACAATTACAGGCTTTCGTTTTACACTCACGTGGCAGGACGGTAGTACCTCCCTTTGTGGTTGCTGTCTACCAACCTACTACCATATATATATATATATATATATATATATATATATATATATATATATATATATATATATATATATATATATATATATTACTTAACCTTACTCTAGATGATGGGAAGTGGAACCAAGCTACACTTCCAGTCAGACTAGGAGGCATTGGTGTCCGCAAGTCATCACAGATTGCACTACCTACTTTTCTGTCCTCATGTATTGCATCCAGAGGGCT
>NC_091301.1:21988358-22080858 GCF_038502225.1 Cherax quadricarinatus | reverse complement strand
ACACTGCCTGCCAACACGGACCAGAGCCCCGGCTGCTCTCAACGGCTGCTTGTAATGACGACAACACCCTGTTAGCTTGGTTGTTACGTTTATTTCCCCACCATTCGTATGTTGTGCAGGGATTCATTTGACCGAGCCAAAACAATCATTCATAAAAACGTGGAACATGTGCCTTACGTAAAGAAAAAGAGTTATGGTGCCAGTAAATTAGACTTTTATTCCCTGTATATTTTGTCCTAGTGTAACAATCAAGGCACTGAGGGCGCTAGTCTCTGCATTAAAAAATGCCTCCTAATCAAATCTAAAATTTCCTTATTGGCATTAGTTTATGTACACAAGCTCTGAAAAAACTTTTTCGTGGTTTATACATGTATTTTGGCTGCTGTGAGATCGAGAAAGGTATCCCCCTGTTTTATATTTTTTGTCCCTCGTGCTTCAATGCACGCGACTGAAATTGTGCGGAGTTCGCATTTTTTTAATTCATTTAAATATTAGCGCTGAAGATTTAAAGCAAATCATAAGAGGCATTCACAAACTAATATCCAGATTTTTTCGATCAGATACAACCCAAATCTAATTCAAACCGTCTACTAGGAAACACCAGTTTTGAGGTTAAACCGAATAAACATGTTCTGAATATCTCAAGAGAGATTATTATCATAAAATTTTCCAGCACATCAAGCTTGAAGGAGCTCAGAAGTTACATTAACAAATTATCAGAGTCAAAAACTTAAAACTAACCAGATGCGGAACTCAGAAATTATCTCATGAAAAGCAGCACTGCGTTTTTTTTTTAATTTCTTCCAAAAATAAGCAAATTGTGACCAACACAAACCAAAACCTGTAAGACTGACCAGCGTATAATCAACTAAGTTTTATTTAAGCTTTGGGTACATGGCATACTATTTTTTTTTTACAGTGGTCTTGATGGCACAAAGATGTTATAAGGAACATAAAAGTATATTCTCTAAATTTAACATAAGATAACTCATTAAAGTCAAACACTGAATTATTTTCCATTTTTTTGTACAAAATCCAATAAAGTCTATGCCTAAGAAACATCTCATCCGTTTCATATATGTATTAGCCATATATATATATATATATATATATATATATATATATATATATATATATATATATAAATATATATATATATATATATATATATATATATATATAAATATATTAAAGGTGAATACAGGAAAGAGTAAGGTTATGAGGATAACAAAAAGATTAGGTGATGAAAGATTGAATATCAGATTGGAGGGAGAGAGTATGGAGGAGGTGAACGTATTCAGATATTTGGGAGTGGACGTGTCAGCGGATGGGTCTATGAAAGATGAGGTGAATCATAGAATTGATGAGGGAAAAAGAGTGAGTGGTGCACTTAGGAGTCTGTGGAGACAAAGAACTTGGTCCTTGGAGGCAAAGAGGGGAATGTATGAGAGTATAGTTTTACCAACGCTCTTATATGGGTGTGAAGCGTGGGTGATGAATGTTGCAGCGAGGAGAAGGCTGGAGGCAGTGGAGATGTCATGTCTGAGGGCAATGTGTGGTGTGAATATAATGCAGATAATTCGTAGTTTGGAAGTTAGGAGGAGGTGCGGGATTACCAAAACTGTTGTCCAGAGGGCTGAGGAAGGGTTGTTGAGGTGGTTCGGACATGTAGAGAGAATGGAGCGAAACAGAATGACTTCAAGAGTGTATCAGTCTGTAGTGGAAGGAAGGCGGGGTAGGGGTCGGCCTAGGAAAGGTTGGAGGGAGGGGGTAAAGGAGGTTTTGTGTGCGAGGGGCTTGGACTTCCAGCAGGCATGCATGAGCGTGTTTGATAGGAGTGAATGGAGACAAATGGTTTTTAATACTTGACGTGCTGTTGGAGTGTGAGCAAAGTAACATTTATGAAGGGATTCAGGGAAACCGGCAGGCCGGACTTGAGACCTGGAGATGGGAAGTACAGTGCCTGCAATTTGAAGGAGGGGTGTTAATGTTGCAGTTTAAAAACTGTAGTGTAAAGCACCCTTCTGGCAAGACAGTGATGGAGTGAATGATGGTGAAAGTTTTTCTTTTTCGGGCCACCCTGCCTTGGTGGGAATCGGCCAGTGTGATAATAAAAAAATAATATATATATATATATATATATATATATATATATATATATATATATATATATATATATATATATATATATATATATATATATATATATATATGCAAAACAACCACTCTGAAAGAATAGAGAAATTCCAAGCGCTTTCGTGACTACTCACATTATCAAGGAACTATGAAAGTAAAGCATCCAAGGAAGCTATTTAAGGGGTCTGGTCGGCACCTCACTATCAGATCCCACAACGGTTTAAACACGTGACGCGCGGCGAGCCAACTTGGAAAGGTCCTTGGCACAACTCACCCGACAAACTATTCTACCCAAGAAATAAGAAATTTTAAAGATTATTTGTCCAGTGTATTATTAAATTCTTCCCAAATTCTATTAATTATAAATGGATCTAATTTATATAAACCAAAGGAAATATTCATATTATTGTCAAAACTGCTTTTTATGAAACAAGATTCAATTATATTCCTGTCGACCATGGACTTGCTTGATACTACTTTCTCAACTTTTTGAAAATCAATTGGATGGTTAAAATCTCTTACATGAATAAATAGAGCATTGGAATCTTGTCCAGTTCTAATGCTATATTTATGTTGTTTTAATCTTATTTCGAGATTTTTACCAGTTTGACCGTAATAAACTTTATCGCAAATTTTACAAGGAATCTTATAGACACATCCATCAGCATTTTGGGGGGAATTCTTTATCAAAAGTTTTTTTACTGTATCGAGATTTTTGAATACAACTTTAATATTAAAAGTCTTAAGAAGAGAAGGCATATCAACCAAGTTTTCATGGTAAGGGAGAACCAACATATTTTTATTTGAATAAGGCTGGTTGTCCCTTTTTGGATTGTAAAAAGTATTTCTGGCAACTTTAAAAGATTTATCAATTACATTTCTTGGGTATTTTAAATCATTACCTATTTCATAAATTTTGGATATTTCCTCATCTATGAACTCAGGACTACAAATTCGTAAAGCTCTCAGAAACATTGATGAGAAAACAGACAGTTTGACTCTATCTTGATGCGAGGAATAATAGTGGACATAGGAACAGTTATTAGTAGGTTTTCTGTAAATTTTAAATTTGAATTCATTATTACCCTTAATAATTAAAACATCTAGAAAAGGCAATGAGTTATTTTCTTCAAACTCAACAGTAAAGTTTATTGAATGGGCTAAGCTATTTAATTTTCCAAGGAAATGGTGTATATCTACATTTTTGGGCATAAGACACAAAATATCATCAACATATCTGAACCATTTAGCTCTATTAGGGAGGATTGTGTTAAGTAACCTTGTTTCAAAAAATTCCATGTATAGGTTACTAAGAACAGGTGAAAGAGGATTTCCCATTGCCATACCAAACTTCTGAGTGTAAAATTTATCATTAAATACAAATTTTGCATCAACAATGCAAAGTTTAATAAGTTTAATGATAGTAGGAACTGGCAATGGTAAATCATAGTTAACGAGTTCTTCAGATAAGAAACTTAATAAATCATCAACAGGAACTTTCGTAAACAAGGAACTGTCTGTTTTCTTATCAATGTTTCTGAGAGCTTTACGAATTTGTAGTCCTGAGTTCATAGATGAGGAAATATCCAAAATTTATGAAATAGGTAATGATTTAAAATACCCAAGAAATGTAATTGATAAATCTTTTAAAGTTGCCAGAAATACTTTTTACAATCCAAAAAGGGACAACCAGCCTTATTCAAATAAAAATATGTTGGTTCTCCCTTACCATGAAAACTTGGTTGATATGCCTTCTCTTCTTAAGATTTTTAATATTAAAGTTGTATTCAAAAATCTCGATACAGTAAAAAAACTTTTGATAAAGAATTCCCCCCAAAATGCTGATGGATGTGTCTATAAGATTCCTTGTAAAATTTGCGATAAAGTTTATTACGGTCAAACTGGTAAAAATCTCGAACTAAGATTAAAACAACATAAATATAGCATTAGAACTGGACAAGATTCCAATGCTCTATTTATTCATGTAAGAGATTTTAACCATCCAATTGATTTTCAAAAAGTTGAGAAAGTAGTATCAAGCAAGTCCATGGTCGACAGGAATATAATTGAATCTTGTTTCATAAAAAGCAGTTTTGACAATAATATGAATATTTCCTTTGGTTTATATAAATTAGATCCATTTATAATTAATAGAATTTGGGAAGAATTTAATAATACACTGGACAAATAATCTTTAAAATTTCTTATTTCTTGGGTAGAATAGTTTGTGGGGTGAGTTGTGCCAAGGACCTTTCCAAGTTGGCTCGCCGCGCGTCACGTGTTTAAACCGTTGTGGGATCTGATAGTGAGGTGCCGACCAGACCCCTTAAATAGCTTCCTTGGATGCTTTACTTTCATAGTTCCTTGATAATGTGAGTAGTCACGAAAGCGCTTGGAATTTCTCTATTCTTTCAGAGTGGTTGTTTTGCATATTCTGAAATCACCTGTTTACTGTGATCTTATTGCATATATATGTATGTATATATATATATATATATATGTATATATATATATATATGTATATATATATATATATATATATATATATATATATATATATATATATATAATGTATGTGTGTGTGTGTGTGTGTGTGTGACTGTGAAAAACAGTCAAAAGGTAACTTAAGTACCTCGTTCAAAGGACATATCAGAAAACACCTTCCACAGCCTCACACATCTCCAGAGCTCCTTTATCAGTACCAAATTAAAAAGAAAGGAAAATGCAAGGCTCTTCGTTACAGACAGAAGATACAGGCATTGTAACTTTGTCAATTACAGAAGGTAACTTACGTGGAGATGAGGGCAGGAGAATAATTGTCTAAATATTTCCACCTCATTCCATAATCCTCTTCAGCAGATCCGCCGAACAAGCCAAATATACTAAAATAATGGAAATGAACTACAGTGAGTGAAATGTACTACAGTGAGGGGAAATGTATTACAGTGAGGGGAAATATATTACAGTGAGGGGAAATATATTACAGTGAGGGGAAATGGACTACAATGAGATACATGAAGATCTCAGCTTAACAGCACCAGAGACATATGATTATGACAAGCAAAAATACTCAGAAAATTTGAGATACAAGAAGGAAAGCAAAGTAGCCATCGATTGCACTTAAGACTCAGATGGGTCACTGGGAAGTTAGAAAGTACTGTTTCAAGGTGATGCCTGGAAAGCTGGAATGCACTAGGTGAAGAAGTGGTAATTTTAAACAGTACACACATCTTCAAGAGAGGTTAGGCGGGCCCTGCAGGCCAAAAATCGGCGAACCAGTCCAAAAGAGTTAAGAGGCGGGAGCCAGGAGCTGTGAATCAAACCATGCAAACACAACTTGGTGAGCACACCCCCGACCACACCTTTACAACATGCATCCATTCTCCCCTCCCCCTTACCGTTTCATATGCTTCCCACACCCCCACCACTGCCGCCACCACACTCCTAAACACTCTCCTCTGCGCCCCTTCCCTCCGCCCAGTCGCCCTGAGGAAAAGAAAAAAATCAGGAATGCATTCATAACTTTATTACGTACTGGTCATGTCAGTTGGGAGATGAGCTCCTGTTCTTAGTTCCTACTGTTGCTGTTGTGGTTCCTCCTGTTTGGTCTTCCTGTTGATGCTGCTCCTGCGGTTGTTGCTCTTCGTATTGTTTTTCTTCCTGCCGTTGCTGCTCCTGTTATTGTTCTTCCTACTGTTGTTACTGCTACTGCCTTTAATTCCCACTGACGTTGCTTCTATTGGTTTCTGTTGTTGTTGTGATTGTTGTTGTGGTTGTTGTTATTGTTGCTGTTGTTGCTCTTGGTGTTACTGCTAATGATGATGTTATTTCTGCTACTGTTTCTGCTGTTGTTGTTCCTGCTGTTGCTGCTACTCCTATCCCTGCTTTTAAGGCTGCCATTGGTGATGATAATGATGATACCTTACCTTTGATATACCTTCGAAGGGTTGCCAGAGTTATGTTACTACAGAACCCAGGCCCTGGGCTAGTCTTGTCTGATGCTTGCTTGATCAATCAGGCTGTTTCTGTCGGCGGCCGGCTGGTCTACATGTCCATCATAGCCTGGTTGATCTGGCACTTAGAAGAGGTGCATGTCCAGTTTCCTCCTGAATTTGGGCATGTAACCTTTCCCCAGTTGCTAGATCAACCAGGATGTGATTGATATGTTGCTGTTTTTGCTGCTGCTGCTGCTGCTGCTGCCGCCGCCACACTGGTGCTGTTGCTGCCACTGGTGCTGTTTCTGACACTGGTGCTGTTCCTGACACTGGTGCTGTTCCTGCCACTGGTGCTGTTCCTGCCACTGGTGCTGTTGCTGTCACTGGTGCTGTTGCTGCCACTGGTGCTGCTGCTGCCACTGGTGCTGTTGCTGCCACTGGTGCTGCTACTGCCACTGGTGCTGCTGCTGCCACTGGTGCTGTTGTTGTCACTGGTGTTGTTGCTGCCACTAGCGCTGTTGCTGCCACTGATGCTGCTACTGCCACAGGTACTGCTGCTGCCACTGGTGCTGCTGCCACTGGTGCTGCTACTGCCACTAGTGCTGATGCTGCCACTGGTGCTGCTACTGCCACTAGTGCTGTTGCTGCCACTGGTGCTGCTACTGCCACTAGTGCTGTTGCTGCCACTGGTGCTGCTACTGCCACTAGTGCTGTTGCTGCCACTGGTGCTGCTACTGCCACTGGTGCTGCTGCTGCCACTAGTGCTGTTGGTGCCACTGGTGCTGCTACTGCCACTAGTGCTGTTGCTGCCACTGGTGCTGCTACTGCCACTGGTGCTGTTGCTGCCACTGGTGCTGCTACTGCCACTAGTGCTGTTGCTGCCACTGGTGCTGCTACTGCCACTGGTGCTGCTGCTGCCACTAGTGCTGTTGCTGCCACTGGTGCTGCTACTGCCACTAGTGCTGTTGCTGCCACTGGTGCTGCTACTGCCACTGGTGCTGTTGCTGCCACTGGTGCTGCTACTGCCACTAGTGCTGTTGCTGCCACTGGTGCTGCTATTGCCACTGGTGCTGCTACTGCCACTAGTGCTGTTGCTGCCACTGGTGCTGCTACTGCCACTAGTGCTGTTGCTGCCACTGGTGCTGCTACTGCCACTAGTGCTGTTGCTGCCACTGGTGCTGCTACTGCCACTGGTGCTGCTGCCACTAGTGCTGTTGGTGCCACTGGTGCTGCTACTGCCACTAGTGCTGTTGCTGCCACTGGTGCTGCTACTGCCACTGGTGCTGTTGCTGCCACTGGTGCTGCTACTGCCACTAGTGCTGTTGCTGCCACTGGTGCTGCTACTGCCACTGGTGCTGCTGCTGCCACTAGTGCTGTTGCTGCCACTGGTGCTGCTACTGCCACTAGTGCTGTTGCTGCCACTGGTGCTGCTACTGCCACTGGTGCTGTTGCTGCCACTGGTGCTGCTACTGCCACTAGTGCTGTTGCTGCCACTGGTGCTGCTATTGCCACTGGTGCTGCTACTGCCACTAGTGCTGTTGCTGCCACTGGTGCTGCTACTGCCACTAGTGCTGTTGCTGCCACTGGTGCTGCTACTGCCACTAGTGCTGTTGCTGCCACTGGTGCTGCTACTGCCACTGGTGCTGTTGCTGCCACTGGTGCTGCTACTGCCACTGGTGCTGCTGCTGCCACTGGTGCTGCTGCTGCTAATGCTGTTCCTGCAGCTACAAATAATGATGCTGCTGCCGTCACTGATAGTGCTGATATAGCTGTTGATGCCACTAAAAGATCTGTTCCCGACAGCTGATACCCAATTAATGACAGCTTTTCTTCCGCCCTCCAAGTTCATGTGTGATAACTTGAGAATGCCATTTCTGATCGGCTTCAAACTTTCAACGCTGGTGTATCCTACACAAAAAGAAGGTCAGAATTCTTACCCAAAATATGTATATACTACTCTGATCATTTTACTTTTCAAAAGTTTTAGAAATTTCATAAAATCGCTTAAAAATGAGATCATTTTTTTCTTGTGGTTCCTTGAGAATGTCTCTTATGATCGGCTTCAAACTCTCAAGGACAGTTTACCGTATATAATTAAAAATTTGGATCGTTATTTCGTTGAATACAATAGGTACTAATTTGATTAATTTTTTCAACAACATTTGTATACATTTTTTTTGCTCAGTAACACAATAATGGTTTTTCCTATTGGTTTCAAACTTTCCATGCAAATATATTTTAAATGAAGGAAATTTTGGACTGTTAATGGGCAGTGTAGGTGTCGAGTTGCTAAAAAATGAAATTTGAGAAGGTTACAGCTGAGAGTGAGGGAGGTTACAGCTGAGAGTGAGGGAGGTTACAGCTGAGAGTGAGGGAGGTTACAGCTGAGAGTGAGGGAGGTTACAGCTGAGAGTGAGGGAGGTTACAGCTGAGAGTGAGGGAGGTTACAGCTGAGAGTGAGGGAGGTTACAGCTGAGAGTGAGGGAGGTTACAGCTGAGAGTGAGGGAGGTTACAGCTGAGAGTGAGGGAGGTTACAGCTGAGAGTGAGGGAGGTTACAGCTGAGAGTGAGGAAGGTTACAGCTGAGAGTGAGGGAGGTTACAGCTGAGAGTGAGGGAGGTTACAGCTGAGAGTGAGGGAGGTTACAGCTGAGAGTGAGGTAGGTTACAGCTGAGAGTGAGGGAGGTTACAGCTGAGAGTGAGGGAGGTTACAGCTGAGAGTGAGGGAGGTTACAGCTGAGAGTGAGGGAGGTTACAGCTGAGAGTGAGGGAGGTTACAGCTGAGAGTGAGGGAGGTTACAGCTGAGAGTGAGGGAGGTTACAGCTGAGAGTGAGGGAGGTTACAGCTGAGAGTGAGGGAGGTTACAGCTGAGAGTGAGGGAGGTTACAGCTGAGAGTGAGGGAGGTTACAACTGAGAGTGAGGGAGGTTACAGCTGAGAGTGAGGGAGGTTACAGCTGAGAGTGAGGTAGGTTGCAGCTGAGAGTGAGGGAGGTTACAGCTGAGAGTGAGGGAGGTTACAGCTGAGAGTGAGGGAGGTTACAGCTGAGAGTGAGGGAGGTTACAGCTGAGAGTGAGGGAGGTTACAGCTGAGAGTGAGGGAGGTTGCAGCTGAGAGTGAGGGAGGTTACAGCTGAGAGTGAGGGAGGTTACATCTGAGAGTGAGGGAGGTTACAACTGAGGGTGAGGGAGGTTACAACTGAGAGTGAGGGAGGTTACAACTGAGAGTGAGGGAGGTTACAACTGAGAGTGAGGGAGGTTACAGCTGAGAGTGAGGGAGGTTACAACTGAGAGTGAGGGAGGTTACAGCTGAGAGTGAGGGAGGTTACAGCTGAGAGTGAGGGAGGTTACAGCTGAGAGTGAGGGAGGTTACAGCTGAGAGTGAGGGAGGTTACAGCTGAGAGTGAGGGAGGTTACAGCTGAGAGTGAGGGAGGTTACAGCTGAGAGTGAGGGAGGTTACAGCTGAGAGTGAGGGAGGTTACAGCTGAGAGTGAGGGAGGTTACAACTGAGGG
The DNA here is from genome assembly GCF_038502225.1 of Cherax quadricarinatus. Taxonomy (NCBI): domain Eukaryota; kingdom Metazoa; phylum Arthropoda; class Malacostraca; order Decapoda; family Parastacidae; genus Cherax; species Cherax quadricarinatus. The sequence continues at coordinate 22,071,274 of NC_091301.1, read as the reverse complement.
TGAGGTAGGTTACAACTGAGAGTGAGGTAGGTTACAACTGAGAGTGAGGTAGGTTACAACTGAGAGTGAGGTAGGTTACAACTGAGAGTGAGGTAGGTTACAACTGAGAGTGAGGTAGGTTACAACTGAGAGTGAGGTAGGTTACAACTGAGAGTGAGGGAGGTTACAACTGAGGGTGAGGTAGGTTACAACTGAGAGTGAGGGAGGTTACAACTGAGAGTGAGGGAGGTTACAACTGAGAGTGAGGGAGGTTACAGCTGAGAGTGAGGGAGGCTACAACTGAGAGTGAGGGAGGTTACAACTGAGAGTGAGGTAGGTTACAGCTGAGAGTGAGGTAGGTTACAACTGAGAGTGAGGGAGGTTACAACTGAGAGTGAGGGATGTTACAACTGAGAGTGAGGGAGGTTACAGCTGAGAGTGAGGGAGGTTACAACTGAGAGTGAGGGAGGTTACAATTGAGAGTGAGGTAGGTTACAGCTGAGAGTGAGGTAGGTTACAACTGAGAGTGAGGGAGGTTACAACTGAGAGTGAGGGAGGTTACAGCTGAGAGTGAGGGAGGTTACAGCTGAGAGTGAGGGAGGTTACAGCTGAGAGTGAGGGAGGTTACAACTGAGGGTGAGGTAGGTTACAACTGAGAGTGAGGGAGGTTACAACTGAGAGTGAGGGAGGTTACAGCTGAGAGTGAGGTAGGTTACAACTGAGAGTGAGGTAGGTTACAACTGAGAGTGAGGTAGGTTACAACTGAGAGTGAGGTAGGTTACAACTGAGAGTGAGGGAGGTTACAACTGAGAGTGAGGGAGGTTACAACTGAGAGTGAGGGAGGTTACAGCTGAGAGTGAGGAAGGTTACAGCTGAGAGTGAGTTAGGTTACAGCTGAGAGTGAGGTAGGTTACAACTGAGAGTGAGGGAGGTTACAGCTGAGAGTGAGGAAGGTTACAGCTGAGAGTGAGGGAGGTTACATCTGAGAGTGAGGTAGGTTACAACTGAGAGTGAGGGAGGTTACAACTGTGAGTGAGGGAGGTTACAACTGAGAGTGAGGTAGGTTACAGCTGAGAGTGAGGGAGGTTGCAGCTGAGGGTGAGGGAGGTTACAACTGAGAGTGAGGGAGGTTACAACTGAGAGTGAGGGAGGTTACAACTGAGAGTGAGGTAGGTTACAGCTGAGAGTGAGGGAGGTTGCAGCTGAGAGTGAGGGAGGTTACATCTGAGAGTGAGGTAGGTTACAAATGAGAGTGAGGTAGGTTACAACTGAGAGTGAGGGAGGTTACAGCTGAGAGTGAGGGAGGTTACAGCTGAGAGTGAGGTAGGTTACAACTGAGAGTGAGGGAGGTTACAGCTGAGAGTGAGGGAGGTTACAACTGAGAGTGAGGTAGTTTACAGCTGAGAGTGAGGGAGGTTGCAGCTGAGGGTGAGGGAGGTTACAACTGAGAGTGAGGGAGGTTACAACTGAGAGTGAGGGAGGTTACAACTGAGAGTGAGGTAGGTTACTGCTGAGAGTGAGGGAGGTTACAGCTGAGAGTGAGGGAGGTTACAGCTGAGAGTGAGGTAGGTTACAACTGAGAGTGAGGTAGGTTACAGCTGAGAGTGAGGGAGGTTACAACTGAGAGTGAGGGAGGTTACAACTGAGAGTGAGGTAGGTTACAACTGAGGGTGAGGTAGGTTACAGCTGAGAGTGAGGGAGGTTACAACTGAGAGTGAGGGAGGTTTCAACTGAGAGTGAGGGAGGTTACAACTGAGAGTGAGGGAGGTTACAACTGAGAGTGAGGTAGGTTACAACTGAGGGTGAGGTAGGTTACAGCTGAGAGTGAGGTAGGTTACAACTGAGAGTGAGGGAGGTTACAACTGAGAGCGAGGGAGGTTACAACTTAGAGTGAGGTAGGTTAAAACTGAGAGTGAGGTAGGTTACAGCTGAGGGTGAGGTAGGTTACAGCTGAGAGTGAGGGAGGTTACAGCTGAGAGTGAGGGAGGTTACAGCTGAGAGTGAGGGAGGTTACAGCTGAGAGTGAGGGAGGTTACAGCTGAGAGTGAGGTAGGTTACAGCTGAGAGTGAGGGAGGTTACAGCTGAGAGTGAGGGAGGTTACAGCTGAGAGTGAGGGAGGTTACAGCTGAGGGTGAAGTAGGTTACAGCTGAGAGTGAGGGAGGTTACAACTGAGAGTGAGGTAGGTTACAACTGAGAGTGAGGTAGGTTACAGCTGAGAGTGAGGTAGGTTACAGCTGAGAGTGAGGTAGGTTACAGCTGAGAGTGAGGGAGGTTACAGCTGAGAGTGAGGGAGGTTACAGCTGAGGGTGAGGTAGGTTACAGCTGAGGGTGAGGTAGGTTACAGCTGAGAGTGAGGGAGGTTACAGCTGAGAGTGAGGGAGGTTACAGCTGAGAGCGAGGGAGGTTACAGCTGAGAGTGAGGGAGGTTACAACTGAGGGTGAGGTAGGTTACAGCTGAGAGTGAGGTAGGTTACAGCTGAGAGTGAGGGAGGTTACAGCTGAGAGTGAGGGAGGTTACAGCTGAGAGTGAGGGAGGTTACAGCTGAGGGTGAAGTAGGTTACAGCTGAGAGTGAGGGAGGTTACAGCTGAGAGTGAGGGAGGTTACAACTGAGAGTGAGGGAGGTTACACTGAGAGTGAGGGAGGTTACAACTGAGAGTGAGGTAGGTTACAGCTGAGAGTGAGGGAGGTTACAACTGAGAGTGAGGGAGGTTACAGCTGAGGGTGAGGTAGGTTACAGCTGAGGGTGAGGAAGGTTACAGCTGAGAGTGAGGGAGGTTACAGCTGAGAGTGAGGGAGGTTACAACTGAGAGTGAGGGAGGTTACAGCTGAGAGTGAGGGAATTTACAGCTGAGAGTGAGGGAATTTACAGCTGAGAGTGAGGGAGGTTGCAGCTGAGAGTGAGGGAGGTTACAACTGAGAGTGAGGGAGGTTACACTGAGAGTGAGGGAGGTTACACTGAGAGTGAGGGAGGTTGCAGCTGAGAGTGAGGGAGGTTGCAGCTGAGAGTGAGGGAGGTTGCAGCTGAGAGTGAGGGAGGTTGCAGCTGAGAGTGAGGGAGGTTGCAGCTGAGAGTGAGGGAGGTTGCAGCTGAGAGTGAGGGAGGTTACAGCTGAGAGTGAAGGAGGTTACAGCTGAGAGTGAAGGAGGTTGCAGCTGAGAGTGAGGGAGGTTACAGCTGAGAGTGAGGGAGGTTGCAGCTGAGAGTGAGGGAGGTTGCAGCTGAGAGTGAAGGAGGTTGCAGCTGAGAGTGAGGGAGGTTACAGCTGAGAGTGAGGGAGGTTGCAGCTGAGAGTGAGGGAGGTTACAGCTGAGAGTGAGGGAGGTTGCAGCTGAGAGTGAGGGAGGTTGCAGCTGAGAGTGAAGGAGGTTGCAGCTGAGATTGAGGGAGGTTACAGCTGAGAGTGAAGGAGGTTACAGCTGAGAGTGAGGGAGGTTGCAGCTGAGAGTGAGGGAGGTTACAGCTGAGAGTGAGGGAGGTTGCAGCTGAGAGTGAGGGAGGTTGCAGCTGAGAGTGAGGGAGGTTACAGCTGAGAGTGAAGGAGGTTACAGCTGAGAGTGAGGGAGGTTGCAGCTGAGAGTGAGGGAGGTTACAGCTGAGAGTGAGGGAGGTTGCAGCTGAGAGTGAGGGAGGTTGCAGCTGAGAGTGAAGGAGGTTGCAGCTGAGATTGAGGGAGGTTACAGCTGAGAGTGAGGGAGGTTGCAGCTGAGAGTGAGGGAGGTTACAGCTGAGAGTGAGGGAGGTTGCAGCTGAGAGTGAGGGAGGTTGCAGCTGAGAGTGAAGGAGGTTACAGCTGAGAGTGAGGGAGGTTACAGCTGAGAGTGAGGGAGGTTGCAGCTGAGAGTGAGGGAGGTTGCAGCTGAGAGTGAAGGAGGTTACAGCTGAGAGTGAGGAAGGTTACAGCTGAGAGTGAGGGAGGTTACAGCTGAGTGTGAGGGAGGTTACAGCTGAGAGTGAGGGAGGTTACAGCTGAGAGTGAGGGAGGTTACAGCTGAGAGTGAGGGAGGTTACAGCTGAGAGTGAGGGAGGTTACACCTGAGAGTGAGGGAGGTTACACCTGAGAGTGAGGGAGGTTACACCTGAGAATGAGGGAGGTTACACCTGAGAGTGAGGGAGGTTACACCTGAGAGTGAGGGAGGTTACACCTGAGAGTGAGGGAGGTTGCAGCAAAATTAGCAGTAAAAGCATTTTTTTTTTTTTTTGGACGTCTGAATTCCAACATAAACCATAATATGTTATTTGCTATGATCTGGTTATTATCAAAAGAATTTTCAGCTTTTATTTTCCTTGTTAAATTTAAAGAAGCTAAATTTTCAGGTGAATGTCACATAATGATCAGTCTACATCGCACTAATTTTTGTCTAATTTCCTGCAGCTGTTCATGAGATATAAATTCTTGTTTCCATTCCGCAACTAATTATTTTTTTGTTTGCATTCCACAATAAACTAATTTTTGTTTACATTCCTCAGCAAATGATTTTGTATATATTCAACAACAAATATTTTTTTGTTTTCATTCCACACCAAACAAGTTTTTGTGTATATTCCACAACAAATTCAGACAAATCAGGCTTAATTCAAGTTAATATTTACTCTTGAACAAATATCACGAGGTTTTTTGAAAATCAGTTTATTATTAGTTTTTGCGCTATGGCAAGAGAGAAGAACTATCCCCTGAACACTGGTGTGTCTTGCATCTGAGCTCTCAACATTCTGTGTATAAGTCTAAGGAAACATCCTCTCTAGTTTCGAAGTTTGGGATGTATATGTTAGTTAATTACGAAATAAATTCTTAAAATCACTAAGCCTTGTGGGATTCTTATAAAAAAAATTATCAGTATGGCTGATAAAGTTGAGATCTAGCTCCTAAGCCTCTTATGGCTTACTAACGACATCTCCACAAGGATTTCTTTGATTTGTTTACAAATGTTCACGATGCTTGCGTTAAGCTCTTGCTCCAGGGCCTCTTTGGAGTGATTAGTGGAGGAGGAGGAAGAGGAGGAAGAGGAGGAGGAGGAGGAGGAGGAGGAGGAGGAGGAGGAGGAGGAGGAGGAGTAGAAGTAGGAGGAGGAGAGGTAGGAGGAGGAGAAGCAGAAGAAGTAGGAGGAGAAGTATGAGGAGAAGTAAGAGGGGAATTAAGAGGAGGAGGAGGAAGAGAAAGAGTTCTCTCCTGCAGCAGATCGATGGACAATGCATGTCCAGAGTTGTATCATCATGAAGGTGTAACCTTTCCTCTTTCTCCTTCTCTCACCCCCTTCCTTGATTCCTTCTCTCCTTTCCCTATCCCTACCTCCACAATTCTCCCCTTCCCTCCCTCCTTACTTCCTTTCCTTCCTCCGTTCCTTCCTTCATGTTTGCTACTTCACTTTCCCCCTCTTGTCTCAACTCCTTCTCATTTTCCTCCTCTTCCTTCTCCTATCATTTCCTCCTATTCCTCCTAACTCATATTCCTCCACCTGTTTCTCGTACTTCATACTCCTCTTCCTCCTCCTCCTCCTCCAAATCCTCGCAGCTGTTCCTTAGACATCGTTAACGTCTTCAAGTGGTAAGTCTGGCTAAGGGCGAGGTTAGTCATGGTTCTACAATGAGTCCACAGTACTTGCTGTGGCAGCCACAACAATGATACTTGTACATGCTGTACCAGCCACACAACGATACTTGTACATACTGTGAGAGCCACAACAACGATACTTGTACATGCTGTGCCAGCCACACAACGATACTTGTACATGCTGCAGTAGCCACAACAACGATACTTGTACAGGCTGCGGTAGCCATAACAATAATACTTGTACATGCTGCAGTAGCCACACAACGATACTTGTACATACTGTACCAGCCACACAACGATACTTGTACATACTGTGAGAGCCACAACAATGATACTTGTACATGCTGTACCAGCCACACAACGATACTTGTACATGCTGTACCAGCCACACAACGATACTTGTACATGCTGTACCAGCCACACAATGATACTTGTACATGCTGTACCAGCCACACAACGACACTTGTACATGCTGTACCAGCCACACAACGATACTTGTACATGCTGTACCAGCCACACAATGATACTTGTACATGCTGTACCAGCCACACAACGATACTTGTACATGCTGTACCAGCCACACAACGATACTTGTACATGCTGTACCAGCCACACAACGATACTTGTACATGCTGTACCAGCCACACAACGACACTTGTACATGCTGTACCAGCCACACAATGATACTTGTACATGCTGTACCAGCCACACAACGATACTTGTACATGCTGTGCCAGCCACACAACGATACTTGTACATGCTGCAGTAGCCACAACAACGATACTTGTACAGGCTGCGGTAGCCATAACAATAATACTTGTACATGCTGCAGTAGCCACACAACGATACTTGTACATACTGTACCAGCCACACAACGATACTTGTACATACTGTGAGAGCCACAACAATGATACTTGTACATGCTGTACCAGCCACACAACGATACTTGTACATGCTGTACCAGCCACACAACGATACTTGTACATGCTGTACCAGCCACACAATGATACTTGTACATGCTGTACCAGCCACACAACGACACTTGTACATGCTGTACCAGCCACACAATGATACTTGTACATGCTGTACCAGCCACACAACGATACTTGTACATGCTGTACCAGCCACACAACGATACTTGTACATGCTGTACCAGCCACACAACGATACTTGTACATGCTGTACCAGCCACACAACGACACTTGTACATGCTGTACCAGCCACACAATGATACTTGTACATGCTGTACCAGCCACACAACGATACTTGTACATGCTGTACCAGCCACACAACGATACTTGTATATGCTGTACCAGCCACACAATGATACTTGTACATGCTGTGAGAGCCACAACAACGATACTTGTACATGCTGTGCCAGCCACACAACGATACTTGTACATACTGTGAGAGCCACAACAACGATACTTGTACATGCTGTGCCAGCCACACAACGATACTTGTACATGCTGCAGTAGCCACAACAACGATACTTGTACAGGCTGCGGTAGCCATAACAATAATACTTGTACATGCTGCAGTAGCCACACAACGATACTTGTACATACTGTACCAGCCACACAACGATACTTGTACATACTGTGAGAGCCACAACAATGATACTTGTACATGCTGTGTCAGCCACACAACGATACTTGTACATGCTGTGAGAGCCACAACAACGATACTTGTACATGCTGTGCCAGCCACACAACAATATTTGTACATGCTGTGCCAGCCACACAACGATACTTGTACATGCTGCAGTAGCCACAACAACGATACTTGTACAGGCTGCGGTAGCCACAACAATAATACTTGTACATGCTGCAGTAGCCACGACAACGATACTTGTACATGTTGCAGTAGCCACAACAATAATACTTGTACATGCTGCAGTAGCCACAACAACAATACTTGTACATGCTGCAGTAGCCACAACAACGATACTTGTACATGCTGCAGTAGCCACAACAACGATACTTGTACATGCTGCAGTAGCCACAACAACAATACTTGTACATGCTGCAGTAGCCACAACAACGATACTTGTACATGCTGCAGTAGCCACAACAACGATACTTGTGCATGCTGCAGTAGCCACAACAACGATACTTGTACATGCTGCAGTAGCCACAACAACAATACTTGTACATGCTGCAGTAGCCACAACGATACTTGTACATGCTGCAGTAGCCACAACAACGATACTTGTACATGCTGCAGTAGCCACAACAACGATACTTGTACATGCTGCAGTAGCCACAACAACGATACTTGTACATGCTGCAGTAGCCACAACAACGATACTTGTACATGCTGCAGTAGCCACAACAACAATACTTGTACATGCTGCAGTAGCCACAACAACGATACTTGTACATGCTGCAGTAGCCACAACAACGATACTTGTACATGCTGCAGTAGCCACAACAACGATACTTGTACATGCTGCAGTAGCCACAACAACGATACTTGTACATGCTGCAGTAGCCACAACAACGATACTTGTACATGCTGTGGTGGTCGCACCAGCAGCACTCAACCGCCTATAAAGTTGTCACCCGTCACTTTCAACTTCCTGAAGAGTTTCTATATTGTTGTTATGACAAGACGGGAAAAGGCGGAGGAGGATGCAGGAGCCGGGAGGAAGGAGGAGGAGGAATACTAGAAGGAGGAGGAGGAGGGAGGAAGATTGAGGAAGAAGGAATTAGAGGGGTGAGGAAATAGGGTTGGGGGCTGTCAGTTTTATATGACAGCCTTTTGGGCTTTCTTCCTTTGGCAGGAATTTGGACGTTTTCGTTTTTCTTTCTTATTCTTTTTCTCAGATTTTCTTCGTCTGGAAGGGAAGTTTGGATGTGAAAAGGGAGAGAGCTGAAAGGGGTTGGGGAAAGAGAAGAAGAGGGAGGCGAGTAGTGATGAAAAATCCAGGAAAATACAGGGGGGAAAATGGGTAAGTTTAAATGGAGAAGAAGGTTGTGTGGGGAGCCTGAGGGTGTTTTTAACAACCCAATTGGGAACGATGTTATTTGGGTCGTCTCGTTTGTACACAAGACACGCAATGCGGGTTGTGGCCTTTTATTGTGAAGACGTTTCATCCTCAAGGAACTATCAATTTTTCACAATAAACTGCCAGAAATCGCATTGCCTGCTTTATTCACACACTGCTGTCGGTATACACTGCATCGGTAATACCGTCGTCTCTCTTGTTTGGTGCCTTGAATGTCTTATAGTGGTGTTGCCTCCCTCTGTGATGAAGACATCTCCATATATTACATTTATCCTGTGTCTGAGATAGGTCATCCTGAGAGGTGGTAATCCCCAAGTAATAGTAACTTAACCTCTGCTGGGACGATTACCTTTGAAGCTTCTGTACCCGCTGAAATATTAGTGGAATGTTTGACGGTATCCTCATTATCATAATGAAGCTTCCCAGCAGCTCAGCCTGACAGATTTCATCTCTTGATGCACGAAAACTTATCCATGAGTGCGAAACGTTAAAATCTAAACGTTTCTAATCTATTTTTCTCTAGGCCATCTAGCTGCCAGACGTATCACGGCCTGTCTTTTTTCTAATTTGCTTATTTATGGGTAAATTTGCGTTTTCATATGTTTATATAATATAACCTAATTCCATCTAACCTAGCCTAAATTCCCTTCACCTAACTTAAGGAAAAGGTCAGTTTAAAAATTGATGTCGGGTACAATGTAAAAAACTAACGTTTTAAAGCGAGGATTTGTTGGACACGAAACATACCCGGCTCTTATTCGTACTGTGTAACTGTTACGTAGAACAGAGCAGCGGCACACTGCTGATGTATTTATTTTCATTTGATTAAAAGAGTCGCGTTTTAAAGTCACTTGTTTCGGGTCTTTGTGTCGCTATTTCCACGAGTGTCGTTTCTTACCTACCATTTAATGTTTGCTTCGTATCTTGTTTAGTTCATTTCTTGCCTTGTGCTGCTTGTTTTTTCGTGTCTTACTTCAGCTTGTCTCGTTCTTTGTGTCACTTTTTCGAGTTCGGAGTAAAATGTCTCGTGTTTAGTATAGCTTGTTTAGTTTCTTGTGTCTTGTTTAGTATTGTGTCGTTGGAGCAGTGTTGCTTGCATGATGCTAGTGTTGCTTGGGTGATGCAAGGGTTGTTTGCATGATGTTAGTATTGCTTGCATGATGCTAGTATTGTTTCCATGAGGCTAGTGTCACTTTACATGATGCTAGTGTCGCTTACATGATGTCAGTGCTGCTTGAAACAGGTGACTTCCTTTAGTACACGAACTTCCGACTGTGACTTAAAGCTGCATCGCGTGTGTAATTACTTCTTCACAGCGCCCAGAGCGAGGCTGGGCTCCTGGTGGCCGTTCTTCAGCAATTACTTAAGCAATTTGTTTCTCATTTTTAAAGGTTCCTTTGTTCCACTAGAATTCCCTCGGCTCCACTTTCTTTTTTTTATCATAAAATGTACTTTGGAACTCCAAGGTTTGAACCTAATTGGTTCCTAGGTGGTGCTCGAACTGCGAAAAGTTTGATATCCGAAGCAGTATTTCCCAGGCTTTAATTATCTGCCTCACCCACTGGAGGATGTTGAACTGACTCTTCCAAAGTCTCTGAGAGTCAGGTCAGTGTCAGAGGTCACTTCAAAGCATTTTTGAAACATGGCTTTCATGTAATTTTTTTTTTTTTACAACTGAATTTTAAATAAATCAGCGCGTTCGGACTCCAGAAAAACGTTCAAAGACCAGGCAATTTATTTTCTGAAAAAAAGTGTTCGGACTCCTGTTTGAACGAGGTTCAGTACGTTCGAATACTAACGTTTCACTGTATGTTGTCTCATCTTTTTCACCTACTTGCCAACGAGGACATCTATGGTGTTTTCGGCCTTTCACCGTAACTCTATTTTTTTTTTAACTTGGATTTCATTTTGCAGCATTTCTTTTAACATTTTCTATCGTATTTACATTTTTCTTTTTGAGTTAGGCATCGCATTTTCCAGTTTTTGGCCTAACATACATTAGCAACAGCTTTTTTGAATTTCTCTATTTAATTAAATTTTTTTTATAAGTTGCCACTGCAACATGCGAGTTTTTCAGTATGTTAGGTAAAATGACACAAGCGAAACTACTGCGACATTTTATTGTGGCAACGTTTCGCTCTCCAGGAGCTTTGACAAGCCGTTAAAGACAATATACTTTTCTATTAATATCAACTTATGGATCCCTTTCTTTGACACATTCAATATTTTGTCGCACTCTACATTCGTGAGGCCTGACTTTGCGTACTTTCATTTACACTACAAGTAGTTTATATATATATATATATATATATATATATATATATATATATATATATATATATATATATATATATATATATATATATATATATATATATATATATATATATATATATATAGATATATATATATGTATATGCAAAACATCCACTGTGAAAGAATAGAGAAATTCCAAGCGGGCCTGCTGCAGTGTTCCCTTTCTTATGAGTCGCGCGTCAGGTGTTGAACTGTTGTGGGATCTGATAGTGAGGTGTTGGCTAGACCCTTTATATACCTTCCTTTGATGCTTTACTTTCATAGTTCCTTGATAATGTGAGTAGTCACGAAAGCGCTTGGAATTTCTCTATTCTTTCACAGTGGTTGTTTTGCATATTCTGAAATCACCTGTTTACTGTTATCTTATTGGATATATATATATATATATATATATATATATATATATATATATATATATATATATATATATATATATATATATATATATATATAAACAGTGTATATAGTATTTTATACACTTCTCTGTAATGCCCTTTTTTCAGTATTTTTGCAAAAGCTGGTCATTGAGAAAAACTTAGAGTTTAATGGGTCCTTCCTTCCACGCTTTTAAATTATTTGCACACTATGCGCCATTTTCCATTTATCACTCAGTTTGTCTTCCTGTTATGGAACGCTAAACGATATCAAACTACAGTAGTTCGTTTAGTTCTTCTTCACATTCTTTTGAAAGCAATGGTGCTTTCTCCTCCTTAGTCACTTCATTCTCCTTCATTTAAGGCAGCTGTTTGGATTTCAAATCTACTACTAAAACACACACATACTGATTATTTAATACTTCACACATTTCCTCCTCTACTTTGTGTTTATCTTGGTTCTTTGTATTTTGTCTTTCACATCTAGTTCTTGCCTGAATAAAAACAAATAATTTCCTTGCTCTTGTTTAGTATTTGTTACTTATATTGCTTTTAAGTTCTTTCTTCTTCATGGTTCTCTACTACTTTTCGTTCAACCATTTTTTTATATAGTTTCATACCTCTTTTCAAATTAGACTGTGATCCTATGTTTATATATGTCGCAGAATTCCTTGTGTAGCTTACTCGTCTCTCTCCTAAAACTATTAAATCCATTTTATTTTCTCTAAGATACTGTATGTTTCTTTTTCATCTCCTGAGTAGTATTTAGCATTGTGTTTTATTTCTAACAGAACATGACTACGCTTCCCAAGTAGCTTCAGATAATTTATGTAGATAAGTTTTTTTTTTTTAAGTAAACACAAGGGCTAGTGTTGACAGTGACTTGCCTTCTGTCCCCTGTGTTGCTTTTGTGATGTGTTGATGCATGAAAAAACTCATTACATGCATGAATGAATTTTGTGGACCATTTATTTGCGGTTTCTGACTCGTTCATTTTTTTTACATGATTCAGAATCTCTATTTACAGTAATCTTTGCCTTAAATTGGACAGTTTTCATTAAGAGTTTCCTTAGTATATTATTTAATCCCTTAATTACCATGTCAAATTATTCTCACAGGTATAATTAAAAGGTGGGTTACGTGTATTTAATATAATGAGTTTCTCATCTTCATTTTTGGATTTTCACGATTATAATTTCAACATTATTTATGCTTGGATATTAATTTCTGTAGCTTATATAAATTCTTTTACCAATATTTCCAATCTCTCTCTCTCTCTCTCTCTCTCTCTCTCTCTCTCTCTCTCTCTCTCTCTCTCTCTCTCTCTCTCTCTCTCTCTCTCTCTCTCTCTCTCTCTCTCATCTTCCCCACTGTCTCAATTTCACAATGAGTATTTTGATGAGTACTTCCTCATTTATATAAAGTTTTTTTTCCAGTTTCATTTCAGTGAGTCACATTATATCAGGTTCATCTTGTACATACAGGATGTTTCAAAAAGATGGGCTCAACCGGAATGGCCTCATAATTAAACGTAGCCATAACACATGCCAGACAGTCGTATGAGGAATCATAAGTTGTCGTCTGGCACGACGAGTGGACTTGCGATCCCTCATGCGACTGTCTGGCGTATCTTAAGGCGACTTTTAATCATACCAGAAACTGTCCCTCAAGTTTTTTCATATTATTTCATCTACGTTTGAATATAGTTTTATTTATCTCACTGCATCTACTATATTTTGGTTACTGTGCTCCTTACCTAGAGAACCACTTTGATTCGTGGGTACCCCCCTGTTCTCTGAAAAAAAAAAAAAAGTTTTATTTCTCACTTTTAAAACCATCTAACATTTTGGAAGTGTTATTTATACAGGGTTGCATTTTAGCTTTGCATTTCGATAAGGCTCACCTGATTTACATGTCCTTAGAGCCTTCCAACCTCTGAATGTCACTACCACATTTATGCATTTCTTCCTTAAGCTAAACCAGAGTGAATTTTAATTGCAACATCCTGCTTTTAGTATTTTCTTATTTTTCCATCTCGCCTATTTACGTGATATATAGGAATACCGTTGTCATTAAAGATGTGCGTGTGTATAAACGAGAGTACAGCCTCAGAGAGAGTACATCCTCAGAGTACACTTCCTCAAGTCCACTCAGTGTCATGGGAAGTCAGCCTTGAAAGACCAAGTGCCTTAGATTCTCGTCCTTAAGATTCTTGGGGACAACTTTCCCCACGACAACCTAAACAGGATTAATTGAACCCTGACTGGCTACTCCCTGACTAATAATAAATAATTACTACTAAAAAAAAAAACGCACTGCCCTGGAGTTTTACGATTCAATTGCCTTGGGTTCAATTCCCGCCCGTTCCGTCGTTATTACGATTTCGTGAGTCAAATACGACTAATGGTGAAGTGAGGGTGAGATACTGCCGGAGTGTACTAGTTTTATTTATCTATTCTGAGGTGTTATGGGAAGGTTTGAGGCTCCTTGATGTTCACCCACAACATGACCTCGTTCTCACATATCCCACCAAGTGAACAAAAAGGCACAATACTGTGACTGGAACAATTCACAAATAATTTACACACAGGAGAGAGAAAACCTTACGACGACGTTTCGGTCCGATTTGAACCATTTACATTGTCACGGTGTGTCAGTCGGACCGAAACGTCGAGGTAAGCTTTTCTCTCTCCCATGTGCAGGTTCTTTTTGTATCCCACTAAGTGTTCTGAATTGCTGAAATCCTCCACACATTTTACAATCTCACTACTGAGTTCTTTCCATTTTGTTTCGTCTCTTGCTGTTGTTCATTTTATTTTTTTCTCAGTCAAAAATGATAACTATTTTATCTGTCAACAATTTCTCTCAATAACTTAGCTTTTTTTTTTTTTTTGCACTCAGTCCAAACTACTTCTTAAAAGTTCCGCGGGGCGATACCTGCAATCCATGGAACTTCTTATGATCTCCCTAGGACAATGTTTCATCCTACGGCATCTCTAGTGACTCCCCGGGACGATAATTCCATCCTACGGTATTTCTGGTAAGCTTCCAGGACGATATTTCCATCCTACAGTACCTCTAGTGAGCTCCACACCAAGTTTGAGCTCCACTGGCGCTAGACCTAATTGTTATTTCCTCAGCAAACAGCAACTTTTATACGTTTTCTCTATTTTCTTTACTTTTTTACAACTATCTTCTGTTTTAGTTTTATATTCTTCGAGGCCTTACATGTTGTTTTAGATCTGTCTTTTGTTTTTGTGATTCACGCACAACTATCCTCAATTTTTGGGTTTTCCTTTTCCAAGCATTTTATCTTTTTTCGCTACTGTCATCTTTACTAATTCCTGGTCCCTCCCTTCTCTTTTGTTTTTAGTGTTGTCTGCATTTGCTGTACTGATATTCTCATGAATTCTAGTTTTCTTTCGGATAAATTAAAACTACATAACTGACGAGGTTACGAAAGTTATGGAATGAGACAAGAGACAGTATATGAAATATAGACCTGGGCGACAAAAGCTACAAGCCTTAAAATTAAAAAAAAAAAAATGGGAGTAAGCCTAACACAGGAATTTCACTGTAGGCGCGCGTGAGACGCATTAGTGGGGCAGCTTGGACGCACCCGACAAACCTACATCAAACAAGAATCCTTCAGAAGCATATATACGAGGTAGGCCGAACGAACGAACAAGTTCAGGTAAGATCCCAAATGGGATGAGCGGGGAAGACGGGACAGACGAAAAGTAGCTCTGGAGAGGAGTGTTCTTAGTCGTAGAAATAGAGCCAGGGCTTAACCCAGCAGCTAAGGCGATCGTGGGACAGATATTGAGAACATAAATTCAGGCTCTTCTGTTGGGACTCCGGTGGGCTGAGCGGGAGGACGGGACAGGTGAAGATTAGCGCTAGAGAGGAGTGTAGAATTGAGCCATGTCTTGACCCAAAAGCTAAGGCGAACGTGGGTGAGAGAATGGCACCTGTCAGAGAATCCAAGGTCATTTGTAAATAGGGTTAGGAGCAAGATCATACAAGGAGTAGAAAAGGTTGTGTTGGTTTGTGGGTCTGCGAATGTCTTCGTCAAGGAAAGAGGTCCAGTAGTCATGTCGTGTCTCAAGTTTGTCTATCTGTCTGTCACTGAGCGTCTTCCAGTACACATTCAGCGCAGGAGGTTGGCCAAACCTGTTTTCTAGTTTTCAGGCTGCACCAGCCTGCAGCCAGTAAACTGGAAAACGTCCAGAGATTCGCTACAAGACTAAGAGGAATGATTTAAGAAAAATGACTAGAGGAATGCTGAAAATGATATAAAATACCGACAAGTTGGTGATTACAACACATGTACAAGGTTTAAAGGAACTAAACCTTGCAAAAGTGAAAGAGAGAAGATACCGTGTGAGACATGCTTATGACGTACTAGATACTTAAAATACGCGATAAAACATCCAGAGACGATCATAAAGAAGGTCACTAAGAACAAAAGAGAGCGTAGATGGAAGTTAAAGAGACAGACGAGTCACGGGTATGTCAGAATCTACTTGGTCAGAGGACGGTTAGGGAACCGGACGCTTTTAATGATCATTTCCTGGAAGAAGAATTTCTATAAAGTCTGAAGTGTAGGTGTGATAGAGCCCATGAGACCTGGTGGAAGACATCGTGTGATCGATAGTAACTGTGAGGGAAGTCAGGAGCCACGATTCGACCCCCAACCCTCCTACAACGACAACTGGGTGAATACATTTAGATGAGCGCACACACACACACACACACACACACACACACACACACACACACACACACACACACACACACACACACACACACACACACACACACACACACACACACACACACACACACACACACACACACACACACACACACATACACACTAGCATTCTCTGACGGTTGCAAGCGAAACAAAAATTACGTTCCCGAATTCTTTGAAGTCAAGAACAATAGAGTAAAAAATTTTATATATAGGAAATAAAAATCGGGAAGAATGACTTAGCGTGTAAAAAATGTCATAGGATAAGTTAACGCCGTCTTTGATGCTCTTCATACGCATAATCAACTAAAAAAAAAAAGGAAAGATGTAAATCACGGCTGTAAAGTTATCATCAATATTAATTTTCCGTCAGCGAGAGTGAAGACCAGATGATGAGCGTCTGTATAAGACTTTCTCACGCCAGCCTGTGTGTACTCGCTTACATGTGCTGTACATAAATGGTATATAATACCGAGAAGATGAAGAATTAGATACATGTGCAACATATGAACATCTTTGTTTGTAGACTTTTCGCCATCCAGTGGCTTTATCAATACAAGGACATAGTGTGAAGAATGTAGAACTATATACAAAAGGTGATGTAGTCAGTTCATCAGCCTTGGTGAAGAGCACCGTAGTCTTGAAGACTACGGTGCTCTTCACCAAGTCAAAGGCTGAGGGACTGACTACATCACCTTTTGTATAAAGTTCTACATTCTTCACATCATGTCCTTGTATTGATAAAGCCACTGGATGGCGAAAAGTCTACAAATAAAGATACCCAAATGTTTCACGTGTTTAATTCTTCTTCTAGATGTGCTTATGGAGGAACTGAACTACACCTCTTCCGCCCTGTTTTTAGATTATCGATTATCTGTAGTTACTTATTCCATTCCTTGTTGATCTTTGTGATGTCTAATTTTAAGAACATCAAGAAGGAGCACTTCAGCAGGCCTAGTGACCCATGCTAGGCAAGTCCAAGTCATACCCGCTCAAGAAGGAAGGAACACTGAGGTAGACCTATTGGCCCTATCTGGTCAGGTCCAACTCACACCCGCCTACACGCAGTTATATATTTATCCAACCTGTTTCTATAACTACACAACGCTTAGCTTCAGTGGCCTAAACTGGTTTCTGCTACATATTTATCTCCTTATTACATTTATTCACTAACTTAACATTAAAAGGTTTCTTTGACTTAACTCCTGATTGCGCATATCATCTTTCCCCTATCGTCTCTGTCGATTCCATCGAGTATCTTCAATGCTGTGGTCATGTCTCCTCTAGTTATCTGATCCTCTGCTGATTTGAGATTTGGTTTTCTTGACCTTTCTTCACATTCGAATCTTTCTTTTTCTTTTTTTTTCTTTTTTTTGGTGCAGGGATCAGCCTTGTGGCAAACATCTGAACTTTCCCAATTCCCTTTATCTGCTGGAAGATAGGATGGTTTCAAGCTGGGCGTCTCAAACTCTAGAAATAGTTCTAAATTTTGTGTTCAGTGTTATCAAGAAGTTTTTGTTTAGATTCCTGAGGCTCTTATATTTTCCTGTTTTGCATATGCCACCAATGTTCATCTTGTTTATGTGTGTGTGGAGCAGTCATGAGGGTCAACGTGATGTTCACCGAGATTCCCTCATTTTCATGGTTCATCTGACCTCATGCCTCCCTCATCACCTAGCAGCATGGTTCATCTGACCTCATGCCTCCCTCATCACCTAGCAGCATGGTTCATCTGACCTCATGCCTCCCTCATCACCTAGCAGCATGGTTCATCTGGCCTCATGCCTCCCTTATCACCTTGCAGCATGGTTCATCTGGCCTCATGCCTCCCTCATCACCTAGCAGTATGGTTCATCTGGCCTCATGCCTCCCTCATCACCTAGCAGCATGGTTCATCTGGCCTCATGTCTCTCTCATCACCTAGCAGCATGGTTCATCTGACCTCATGCCTCCCTCATCACCTAGCAGTATGGTTCATCTGACCTCATGCCCCCCTCATCACCTAGCAGCATGGTTCATTTGACCTCATGCCTCCCTCATCACCTAGCAGTATGGTTCATCTGGCCTCATGCCTCCCTCATCACCTAGCAGCATGGTTCATCTGACCTCATGCCTCCCTCATCACCTAGCAGCATGGTTCATCTGACCTCATGCCTCCCTCATCACCTAGCAGCATGGTTCATTTGACCTCATGCCTCCCTCATCACCTAGCAGCATGGTTCATCTGGCCTCATGCCTCCCTTATCACCTTGCAGCATGGTTCATCTGGCCTCATGCCTCCCTCATCACCTAGCAGTATGGTTCATCTGGCCTCATGCCTCCCTCATCACCTAGCAGCATGGTTCATCTGGCCTCATGTCTCTCTCATCACCTAGCAGCATGGTTCATCTGACCTCATGCCTCCCTCATCACCTAGCAGTATGGTTCATCTGACCTCATGCCTCCCTCATCGCCTAGCAGCATGGTTCATCTGGCCTCATGCCTCACTCATCACCATGCAGCATGGTTCATCTGACCTCATGCCTCACTCATCACCTAGCAGCATGGTTCATCTGGCCTCATGCCACCCTTATCACCTAGCAGCATGGTTCATCTGGCCTCATGCCTCCCTCATCACCATGCAGCATGGTTCATCTGACCTCATGCCTCCCTCATCACCTAGCAGCATGGTTCATCTGGCCTCATGCCTCCCTCATCACCATGCAACATGGTTCATCTGACCTCATGCCTCCCTCATCACCTAGCAGCATGGTTCATCTGGCCTCATGCCTCCCTTATCACCTAGCAGCATGGTTCATCTGGCCTCATGCCTCCCACATCACCATGCAGCATGGTTCATCTGACCTCATGCCTCACTCATCACCTAGCAGCATGGTTCATCTGGCCTCATGCCTCCCTTATCACCTAGCAGCATGGTTCATCTGGCCTCATGCCTCCCTCATCACCATGCAGCATGGTTCATCTGACCTCATGCCTCCCTCATCACCTAGCAGCATGGTTCATCTGGCCTCATGCCTCCCTCATCACCTAGCAGTATGGTTCATCTGGCCTCATGCCTCCCTCATCATCTAGCAGCATGGTTCATCTGACCTCATGCCTCCCTCATCACCTAGCAGCATGGTTCATCTGGCCTCATGCCTCCCTCATCACCTAGCAGCATGGTTCATCTGGCCTCATGCCTCCCTCATCACCATGCAGCATCGTTCATCTGACCTCATGCCTCCCTCATCACCTAGCAGCATGGTTCATCTGACCTCATGCCTCTCTCATCACCTAGCAGCATGGTTCATCTGGCCTCATGCCTCCCTTATCACCTAGCAGTATGCTTCGTCTGGCCTCATGCCTCCCTCATCACCTAGCAGCATGGTTCATCTGACATCATGCCTCCCTCATCACCTAGCAGCATGGTTCATCTGGCCTCATGCCTCCCTCATCACCTAGCAGCATGGTTCATCTGACCTCATGCCTCCCTCATCACCTAGCAGCATGGTTCATCTGGCCTCATGCCTCCCTCATCACCATGCAACATGGTTCATCTGACCTCATGCCTCCCTCATCACCTAGCAGCATGGTTCATCTGGCCTCATGCCTCTCTCATCACCATGCAGCATGGTTCATCTGACCTCATGCCTCCCTCATCACCATGCAGCATGGTTCATCTGGCCTCATGCCTCCCTCATCACCATGCAGCATGGTTCATCTGACCCCATGCCTCCCTCATCACCTAGCAGCATGGTTCATCTGGCCTCATGCCTCCCTCATCACCTAGCAGCATGGTTCATCTGGCCTCATGCCTCCCTCATCACCTAGCAGCATGGTTCATCTGACCTCATGCCTCCCTCATCACCTAGCAGCATGGTTCATCTGACCTCATGCCTCCCTCATCACCATGCAGTATGGTTCATCTGACCTCATGCCTCCCTCATCACCATGCAGTATGGTTCATCTGACCTCATACTTCCTGATCTTATCCTCATCATTTTTCTTTGAGAGTAAATTCCATTAGTCACTTGCTGGACCTCTCCTGCAGCTGGTTCACTTCTTCCTGCTGGTGGAAGAGGAATTGCTGTAGGTTCACCTCAGTTCTGGTGGAAGAGGCATTTCTGTAGCTATTTTACCTCTTTCTACTGATGAAAGAGGAAGGGAGCCGCCGTAAAGTGACTGAAAAGAAGCTTAAAACAGCCTTTATAAAACGACGCTTTGCTCAAGGGAAGCTATATCAAGTTACCAAAATTAAAACTTAATAAAGCTATCGTTGAGCATAACGTTGGTACAACATAGCTTCCCTTAAGCGAAACGTCTCTCTCTCTCTCTCTCTCTTTCTGTATATATATATATATATATATATATATATATATATATATATATATATATATATATATATATATATATATATACATAAATATGTATATATATACTTGTGCATGTGTGTGTGTCTGCCTGTGCAGATGTATACAGTGTATGTTTATGAATCCATGTATGTTTATACTCTTGCGTGTATGTATGCATTTATCTTTGTATGTATACATATACAAGTGCATGTGTATTCATATGTATATACATACATGTGCATATGTGCGCATCACCACTATTACTATTACCACCACCATCGCTACCATCACTCCACCATCACCACCACCGTCACCCCTACTATCACCATCACACGCCTGTGTATATTTTTGAATCTATAACCAATAACAATAAAAGTCAATCTCTCGGCGATACCTGACTTCGTGAAGCCTATCAAGAAAGAGTATCTTAGCAGCAATCTCGAGAAAATCAATTTCGGGAGTGGGCGATATAAAACTGAACAGAGAGCACCTGCACATGTCAATTGCCCTACGATCCCTCAACTAATAATTGTTTGACCAGGGTTTGAAATTTGAAGTCCCTTGGATAAGGCATTCTGAAGTTATAAACGAATACCTCAAAGGGTATTTGGAAACTGAAGATAACAGATGGACGGCTGTAGCATCATGCCGTGCAATGTTTAAGGGTTCCCTCAACTCATTGGTATTAGTTTACAATTCTGTACAATCCCGTAAAATTAAAAATTAATTTTGTGTTTTTGTGTTTATTATACCAGACAATCTTAAGAAAAGATTACAACAACTCCAAGTTTTAAACAAACATTTAATGCACTGACGAATTTCCCCCACCCAAATTAAAATGAATGGGTACTCTCCTGGCCGTAAGACGCCATCATCCATTAAATATTGAGGCCATTCAGACGAGGAAGACAAAATTATTTTGGTCGTGATTAAACAGGAATCAAAATTATACATAAAATTACACATAAAATGGTCGAATCTGCTCGTACACTTCGACGTCGTTGAATTAGGAAGTATTTTTTTTTTTTGAGAACATTTGAAGCCTAGCTGCTAAGAGTTTTGGAAGATATATAAGCTATTCCAGGATGTTGGGAATGGGTTCAATAACTTTGGTCACATGGCACCTACACATGGCACTTGCACATGGCACCTGCACATGGCACTTGCACATGGCACCTGCACATGGCACCTGCACATGGAACCTGCACATGGCACTAGCACATGCCAACTGCCCTCGGGCTCTGGTCCTTGTTGCTGCACAAAAAGCATTCAAAATCTGAATATGATCGGATGAGGGATTGTGGATGAGGGGTAAGGGATGAGGGATGATGGATTCTCTGGTTATGAACGAAATAAAAATCGAATAATAGGAAGAAAAAAACATTCAGGAAACCAATTACAGGTATCCCTTCGGGAATAAATAATTATTGATCAATAAGAAGGTGCTCTTGCTAGGTATTTGGTTTAAAGTTCAATATCTACTTACTGGACGATTCTTGCAGTTTGTCTATGTATTCAGGCATATTTAGTTTTCATCTTTTTGTACGCTATTCATGAGCTTCACACTGAGCAATATTCCTGTCTTCCATACTTTCTATCTGTATCCCTTTATCAGCTTCATATCGTCAACAAAGACGCTTAGATGTCAATCTCCATCAGCGTTTCAGGAATAACTTGAGTTCAAATTCTGACTCTTCGTGGAGATTACTGGATACCATGATCATACTTCCTCCATACTGTCCTCTAAGTGTGTTTTTTTTTTTTTTTACTTTTGCTCCTGCATGCTTATCTAGTTTAAGGATCAGTCTCTGGAAGGGACACTGTCTCAAAGGCTTTCCTGCAGTCTAGATATGTGCAGTCGACCCACCTTTTTTTCTCTCTCTCTCGATCTCAACATTTCTGTCGCCGAATTCCAGTAGTTTCTTAAAGTAAGATTTGCCATGCTGTACCTAAATTGAGTACAGTTAAGTCTCCCGAGTACCAATCGAAGGTTACAACCTACACCACTTGAGCTGAATAACCCACACGGGTGTATTCATTTTTTTTAATTATATCTCCCCTTTCTCTCAAACCAACACGTTGGCCTCCATAACAAAAAAAATGCTTAACTCTTGAAATGCCTCCGGAATTCGGAGTGTGTGATCTGAATAGGAAAGGCGACTGTCACATTAATCTTTGTAGTGTGTACCAGCCAGGAGATGTATGACCCTTTTAAGTGGGTCGATTTGTGTCCGTAGGTGCGTAGAGCAAGAGAGTGGTGGGGAACCGAAACTTCAGGGTGTGTAGATGGTGTCTGCACTAGTGCTTGCACTAGTGTGTGTGTGGTAGGGTTTCAGCAAGTGCTTGGACTAATGTTTAAATTAGTGTTTATCACAGCGTTTAAACTAGTATTCAAACTAGTGATTGAGCCAGTGTTTTGAGTAATATTTAAACTAGTATTGGAACTAGTGTCTGGGCTTTAATTTGAATCAATTTTGTAATTACTGTTTGGGCTAGCATGGAAACTAGTGTTTGAACTGATGTTTGAACTGGTGCCTTGATGTCTGAACTTGTGCCTTGGGCTTAAGTTTTTAAACGCATTTGTATTATTATTTTTAAAATGAACTTGTACCAGTGTGTTTCACGGTTATTTATTGATTGACCAATTTCTATAACTGGGTTCAGGAATGTTTAGTAAATAACTTTTTCTTCTACAAGGGTTTCAAGTAATGGGTTTCAGAATCGTTGTACGTATTTAGTTTTTATTTTTGTTAAAAAGAAGTTTTGGATAACGAGCTATAGAGAGGGAAATAAAGTGATGAATTTGTGTAAGGAATATTATGGTTACAGAAGATGGATGAAATGGATGTTGAAAATTTTGGCACTCGAGAACTCTTAAAAATTCTCAACAACTCGCAAGAGTTCAAAAAAAAAAAAAATCAAGAGCACTCACAAGAAAAATAAATTTTTTAAACGACAGCTCATGTAAACTAAAAAAAAAAAACTTTCAAAAAGTTTTATATATATATATATATATATATATATATATATATATATATATATATATATATATATATATATATATATATATATATATATATATATATATATATATATATATATATATATATATATATATATATATATATATATATATATATATATATATATATATATATATATATATATATATATATATATATATATATATATTTATATATATATGTATATATATAAATATGCACATATACACTGAAGCGTACAAGAATTTATTGATACTCAAAGAAAAGCAGAGAGATTCCCTTGAGTACTGTGTACAGAAATTCAGTCATACCTCTCAGAGATGAGAGCCTTGATGTCAATGAAGCGTCCTTGATTTAAGGAAGGGGAGCTACCATCCATCTCCTCAGATCAATCCTGATTATTTCATATTCTCTAGGAGCTGCATAACCACTGTGTGTTTAAAGCTCCCCATAATAATAATAATAATAATAATAATAATAATAATAATAATAATAATAATAATAATAATAATAATAATAATAATAATAATAATTATAATAATAATAACAATAATATCGCTCACAGGAAATCTCAGGACTCATGAGAACTTACATAAACACTGGCCAAATTCCTGAAGGACTCACACCAACTCAGGACAAACTCTCAATCAACCCACAGAAAGTTTCGAGATATCTCAGCAAAATGCACAAACTCCCAGGAGTTAGCAGAGGCGCTCAACATTTCAAGAAAACTCCTAAGAACGTAAAGAAAAAAAATTGTTTACAGGAACGTATAAAACAGACTTCCAACTCTTTGAAAAAAACTCACAGAAATATTCATGAACTTATGGACCTCACAGAAACTCAAAAATATTGCAGCACCATACAAGATCTCACGGAAACACGCAATTATAAGCAAAAAAATGGGGTATGTTAAAAAAATAGCAAAAAACCGCACATGAACTAGCATGCACAAAGGGAATTAAGCTTGCTGACGTTGTTTATCATGTGTAGGGTTCGGTTCATGTACGGGAAAGCCTGTGTAGGGGCCGCACCGATGGAAAATTTCACCAAGGAGAATTAGCAATAAGTACTTAAACTATAATTTCTAGAGGAGTTAACCAGTAAGCCAGTGGAAGGCCTCGGTTGGATGACCAAAACCTCCAGCTGCGGGTCATCATATTAGTAAGACCCGCGTCAGGAAACACTAGTCCTGTTTCCTGACAAACCTTACTTAACCTAATCTTCACTAAGAAGTCAATGAAAGACAGAACAGGAGCAGAGAAAGTCAAGGTTAATAATACAGGTATGGGGAAGAAATAATAAATAAAAGAATAATGATAACGTAGGTATGAAGAGATAAGAGGTTGAGAGGTACAAGAGGAGATAAAGATGCATGTATGGGAGAGAGTAAGAATAAGAGGGCTAAACCGTCAAAGGCAAACAAAGAGGGAGTCTCTCAGGGTCTTCGTTCAGGTTGTGAGCAAGTGATTGAAATTTATCCCCGCGTCTTCCTGCAGGTACCACACACCGTGAAATATGCAGCAAGCATAGCCATAACTTTTTATATGTTCCGATACGCCAGTTTCCTTACGAGCTCCTGGAGCCCCGCACCCCACCCTCCCACCCTCCAGCTGCCCCTCCCGTCTTTCTTCTCTCCCTCTCCTCCTTTCAACCAAATACCCTCCCTCTTTACCTTCCAACCATATACCCTCCCTCCTTCCTCTTCCTTCCCTCTTTATCTTTTAACCAAATACCCTCTCTCCTTCCTCTTTCCCTACCTCTTTCCTCTTTCCCTCCCTCCTTACTCTTTCCCTCCCTCCTTACTCTTACCCTCCTTCCTTACCTTCCAACCAAATACCCTTTCTCTCTCCCTTCCCTTCATCCAATCTCCCTCCCTCCCTCCCTCCATCTTTTCCTCCCCCTCCCATCTTCCTTTCTTCTCCATTCCCTCAATTCACACTCCTTTCTTGCTACTCTTCCGCCTCCCCCCATCCATTTCCTCGACCCGCTTTTTCTCCTCCGGCAATTCCCGAGTGATAGTAACTCCAGCACTGCTGGAAGGAATAGACAGGACAAGCTTCATCCTCTGCAGGGATATACACAATCCCTTGTAATGACTGCAGCAAAGTATACGTGGGCGAAACATCAAGAGACCTTCAAACACGTATTTCAGAACACCAATACGCAGGCAGATCTGACGATTCAAGGAAAGCCTGTGTTCAACACCGAAATTCACACAACCATTTAATCAACTACAGAAACGCAAGACTTATCACCAGAGAAGACAACACTCAATGCCGAAGAATCCTGAAATCATCGCTTATCTCCATATGCAGCAACTTCAACCAGAACAACGGCTTCTATAACATAGCTTAACCCCTTGCCAAGAAACTTCTTTATCGCTATCCCACATAAGAACATAAAAATGAATGGAGGAACACTACAGAAGGTCTACTCATATACTTATCCAATCTCTCTTCCAAGCTACCCACGGTATTAGACTCGGTAGATTGTCACATGCAACATTCTCCACCTGACCCAGCATTCTCACCCTGACTTCATCCTATAAATACTCACGTACCTTCCACCCGGGTAGATCTGTTTGTGACTTGATAAAGCCCACTGTGTGGGCGAAACGTTGTCAATAAAGGATCACATTATGCTGTATATGTGTTTACATTTCCACCTTCTACGAGTACATGACAGGGTAATATAGCATTTATTTCAATATGTAATTAGCCGGTAAAATAGAGTAGCAGCACACTGTTGATGTATCCAATTTTGTTGAAAACAAATAAAAAAATCTCTGATCCTACCTTCCCCTCTCCCATTTACTATTCCTCCCTCCCTCCCTCTATTCGACTTTCCCTTCTACCCATTCTTTCCCAGTCGGATTCTCCCCTTTTCCTTCTCCCTCTCAGTCAACTTGTTGGAATCATAGGCCATAAACATAACGCATACAAGTCAATTGAAGAAAGACCAAGCTGCCTGCCTGCCTACCATTACAGAGTGCCAGCAAAAGAAACATTAACAACGGAAAATAAGAATTAGAAAAAAAAAGAGATTTACAGACAACATCAAAGGTTACCCAGAAGAATTCTTCACACATGTCAGCGGGGCGAAAAAAAAAAAAACAAGCGATGAAAACAACAGAACCTTTAAACTGGTGGTGAAGGCAGAATGACAAACCAGCAACAAAGAAATGGCTTCATTACTCGAGCCCTTTGCTCTAGCTCTGTATTTACAACTCAACACGACACGAAGAAATAAACCATGGAACGGGTGGGGTTTGAACCCATGGCTTACTTACTCTTCATGGGTTCAGATCCCATCCGTTCCGCGGTTTGTTTGGAATCGTGTTATTACGATTTCGTGAGACACGCAGAAACCAAAGCGAAAGCAAATTTCTTGCGTGGACTGAAGCTAACACACTAAATATCAGCGAAATTAGTAGTCACGACACACTAAAATACCTACAGAAGCGGGAAGGACCAACTGACAGCTAGAATTATATATAAAAAAAGAATGTAGACGACAAATAATGTACCCATCAACAGTGTAGATAAATGGTTCAGAGAACCGACAAGTTAATAAATTAGACCAATGTGCTACACAAGTGTTGCACATGTTTCTAATTTATAAACCCATCAACAGTGATGTAATAATGTTGGTAGAATTACCGACAATGTGTTAGGTAAAGTGACGCATGTGCAACTAATGTCACAGTAAAGTGTCACGTAAGTTGCACATGTGTCCTTTTACCTAACACATCAGCAGGAACGTTTACCAAATAATTAAAAGAAGGCGTGGGGTCAAGCGGCTTGAAACTGGTACTTGTTACCCGGTTATCCGGGAGGGGAGACAAGGTGTGTCCTCTCGTCAATCTTCCAGTTACGTATACATCAATTTCAATTATAAAAATAGAGATTTACTATAACTATAGTCTCGTAAGATTTCTGACAGATAACCTCATAGCCTGGATTCATCATGCATAGCCTGGAATCATCATGCATAGCCTGGAATCATCATGCATAGCCTGGAATCATCATGCATAGCCTGGAATCATCATGCATAGCCTGGAATCATCATGCATAGCCTGGAATCATCATGCATAGCCTGGAATCATCATGCATAGCCTAGAATTATCATGCACTGCGCAACGAAAGATCATGCCTGTCAAAACTTACTAGAATTTTTCATTTGGTATTCAAAAAACTGAAAATGAAGAAAATCACAAGATTTGTATTTCTAGATTTTAGTAATCCATTCGACAAGATACCACATGGAAGGCTGCTGGCTAAAATAAAGACGCATAGTATCTAGCTAGTATCTCTGTATTCAAACATTAGAATATTGCAATCGTATTATACTCATAAATGGTATTTTTTGCCGACAAGTTGATAAGTTAGTCACCAGGAATACTTACTTGACGAAAGGTTTCGACTGCGTCGATTATAGACATGAACCAGATTCCTAGGGACATTAGAGTTGGTGGAAGACGAAGCAGACAAAGTATTAATGTAGTCTGATATAATTAGTCCTACCTGTGGAGGGTGTTCCAGGGGTCAGTGCCCCCGCGGCCCAGTCCCTGATCAAGCCTCACTCCAAGAGGCAAGATAACATCTCTTAGCCTACTATAAAAGCCAGAGATTCATACACAGGAGATTACAACCCAGGAGTTCCAAAGGCCTGTTAACCTGGGTGTATAGGGAGCGAAATAAACACAGCAGAAAAACTTTTGACTTGTATTATCCTTCACCAATTTAGAACAGAAGTATGTACACTATATACAACAATAGGTATTAGTGCACTCCACGGTAAGCAAGGCAGAATAGAAGCTACTAGAGAGCAGACCGTGCTTCAACTAGCTCTAGAATGGGAATGACAAGGGCAGACAGGTGAGTGGTACCCACATCACCTCTGAGATTGCCAAAACCATCTTCTGGGTACTGATTGAACGACGGGGCCCCATCATCAACCCTAGTACCAGGTTCGCTGGTTGGGGGAGATAGCCTTTCAATGAGGGTGTGTACATGCGCCGAATAAAGGTTACATACTCTTTGCATGCCACACAGGGCGGTGAGGTGTAGCAGCTTGGAGATGAGGTAACAGGTGAGCTGGACCCACTAGTAGAAGTTGGTGATGATAATAGTTGATAGCAAAAGAATGATGGACTGTTTACATCAAACTACCTCTACACTTACCAACGTTGACGTCTCCATGGCTCTGATTCATCTCGGTATTCGACTGATGAAGCCTGTAGAACAGGCGATACGTTTCGTCAACAAAGATTCCTTGTGTTGCAAAAAACTAGGATCCGAAGATCGGGCCGCGGGAGATGGGGGGCGTACCTTGACCTCCAGAACGACCTCCAGGTAGTTGTCGGTATTATTTACTATTCATAATATGATACTTTTCTGACATTGCAACCTAACTGTTGAGCATGACCTGCTTCCACTAGTAGGTCCAGCTCACCTGTGACCTTATCTCCATGGTGCTTCATCTCACCTTCCTGTATCTAAGTCTCTAGTGATACGCGTCTGTATAAATAATTTAGAAAATCGACAGGTTGATAAATGAGACACTTGTTCAACATTTGGGTACCTTTAAACTGGAAAAGTTTCGCCAGCCAGTGGCTTCTTCAGTCCAATATAAAGAATAACGGTCTAAGTTGAGAAGTCGAAGTCGAATTATAACCAGAGCTTTGGTAAGATGGGGAAGGATGGAAATATGGGAAAAGGTTGTGTGAGGGCTATTTAATATAATGACAGCAAGAAATCTATCGTTCCAAGGTCCATTCTTCTGCAGGCCCTCACCCGGGGACACTTGATATAATCTTAACCAACAGAGACTGTGACCTATACCACTGCAGTCTCTCCCCTGGTGAAAACGTCGGATCAGACCACATCCCTGTTATAATAACACTACAGACTTCGCCATTTAGAATACCAACTTGTCTGAAACCCAACCTAGAAACTCTAGGATTTGACCCCTTAAGGGACTACCTTACTGTTTCACTTGATAACCAGATTAGGAGTTTGAGATAATGAGTCCCTTAGCTTGAAGTCGATGTGTTCAGTCCATCCGTCTTTATAAAGGTACAGCATGCGCGCTGAGAAGAGGCTTATAAATTTCAGACAGATGAGATGAATTAGTGGCAGGCTGGGATCTTGATGCAGAGAATTCTTCTAAGCTGACCTAACCTATAGGCATGACCTATTTCCGCTAGTGGATTTTTCTACTGGTGACGCCGCCTACCATTGCTGCTTCACCTCACCTGTCTGCAGTATGTAAACCCCTGGAAAAATTAAACACTCAAGCACTGTTTTTTTTTTTTACCAAAACATTGCAGAACCTTTACTCTTTCGGGAGCCAGAGGCGGGTCATCGCAAGATTAAGACCCGTGCCAGGACTCCGGTCTTGGCGAACATTATACATCCATAAACACAACGGGACATTTCCGTCAGACGTCAGCTGTTCAACACACCTCCAGAAAATCTCCTGAGTGGTTCTGGCACTCGGGCTGCTCCCTGAATGCTAGGAATGGCTCAAATGGAGGTGTGTCACCGCGCCCTTGTCATAGGGCTGCCCCCGCCATAAGGCTGTACATGGTACATCATGTGTACGAACTCCGTCGCTCCTTCGGGAGTCACTGCCAGGTCACCACCTGGAAAAGACCCAGACCAGGACCCGTCCTGACAAACTTACACGAACCTGAACCTGTTTAAACACGAATGCAGTATAAAACAATCCTTTATTGATTAAGTTGCGAGACGTAGTCAAATGCAGTATAATACGAATATTTATTGAAACGTAGTCAATAAAGACTCGCATTACAGTGCATGTGTGCTGAATTTTTTCATCGTGTCGGTATTTTATACGTTTTATCAAAACTGATGGACTGAACACATCGATTCCAGGCTGAGGAACTGATTACCTGGAACTCTTCCTCATCCTTCACGGTTCTTACCTGTATTGCACTGAAGAAGCCACTGGCTGGCCAAACGTTTCCAGAATAAAGATACCCAAATGTTACACAAATAACCTATTTATCAACTTCTCTGTTTTTTTTTAAATCATTTATATAAGTTTTGTTCTTATGCTATGTCCTTGTCCAACCTGTCATCTCAAGCTACCCAAAGTTTTTGCTTCAGTGATGATACTCGGCAGTTTGTACCACTAATCCACAACACTACTGCAAACCAGTTCTGTTCTTATATCCCTTCTTAAACGAAATTTGTTGAGAGTCCTGTCTTGGATAAATATTTACAGCACGTTACTTATATCCCTCCCCCTTTATTAAATCCTGCAATAATGTTGGTAAAATTACCGATAATATGTTAGGTGAAAAAAGCACATAGGCAAGTAATTCAACATTTTATTGTGGCATCGCTTCGCTTTCCAGAGGCTTTGTCAATCCTGGAGCTTGACAAAGCTCCTGGATAGCGAAACGTTGCCACAATAAAATGTCACATTAGTTGCAATTGTGTCCTTTTACCTAACTTATTTAATCCTGGTTACCATTTGTGCACTTCAGTCATATCCCTCCCCCATCCCCCTAATTCCATATCTTACCAGTGGGGTCTGGATCAGCGTCTGGCTCGCCAAGACAACAGTGAATGGTGCTTATTGAAGATGGGCTGTCTAGTCGTTTTCATAATCTACATAAATAACCTTGAAATATAACTAGTAGCTATAATTACAGATATTTGTAATTTAACCCCTTAATGACTAAAGTAGGCAGAGGTCACTTTGCTCCTTAGTGACCAGAGGCATATTTAGGTCATATGACCTAAGGCACGTAGGAGTGATGCAAATAGCTTTGAAAACCGATAAGTTGAAGAATAAGAAACTTGTGCAGCATTTGGGAATTTTTTTCAAGGAAACGTTTAGCCACGAGTGGCTTCTTCGGCCCTAATACAGCGTGAGCTGAAACAGTGGACAGTGGACAATGCAAGTGACCGGAAGCAACAGTGAGGTGAACCGGGAGGTACTTCAAATGACAGAAGATGTGTTGGATAAACATGTAAGTGAGAGGGTTGAAAAATTTAGACACGTGCAGCATCTGGATATCTTTACTGTAGACGTTTCGCCAACCAGTGTTTTTATTGATAAAACCACTGACTGGCGAAACGTCTTCAGTAAAGATACCCAGATGTTGAACATCTGTCTAAATTTTTCAACTTGTCGGTATTGTATACCGTTCGTGTACAAGTGAGAGGGTGTTGGATCCCAGTAGGACTTGCCTACCATGAGCCAGTATGCTTGCGGGTCCTCATGTGGATAACAATTTTTTTGCCGACCGTTTAAAAATACTGAAGCTTCCAGACCTTTGTAGGATAGTGTTCAATTGTGGCAATTAAGGCAGCAGCTTCCAGCAACTTTCGCCTATGTCGGTCATTTTCATGGATGACTAGTTGTACATAAATGACTAGTTGTGCTTCGTTACACTTAGTTCAGTGCCCACATTTGTTTCTGTGTTGCACACAAACGTTGTTTTGTTTATCGTGTCTGCAGGCGTTTCAGTGTTTCTGAAATCTGATTCTCAATGACCTAACAGTTTCTCCCACATACTTTTTGTAGCATCCACCACTTGCAATTATGTATACTCCTGCGGTGGTGGAAGACTCTTGCGTTTCTGCACCAAGTCTCTGAAGAGGAAAAGTTGGTGGCTATTTTGGTGCTTTGGTTGTTAGATAGTTTGGTCATATAAGAAGCCGCATTGGTGACCGGCATAACGAAGAATTTGGTAGTTACCTCTGCTGATATGTGCAAAAGGACACTTATATACTGTTCAGCACATTTATTAGATTGTAGATGAATGGTTCAGAGAACCGACATGTTGTTGAATTAGACAAATGTGTCTAATTCAACAACATTTATTAGAGGAAACGTATAGCCACGAGTGGCGAAACGTTAGCTCTAATAAATGACCTGAACTGTACATGTCATTTTTGTTTCACATTTTCTTGGTACCACCAGATCATTTTTCACTTCTGATATGTTGGTCACTCAGTATAATATTTTTGTAGCTTGTTTCCTGCAGTCTCGTATAAAGTGTGAGGGTAGGTAAGACACATAGGCAACTTTATTCCGACTTTATTTCTTTATTTCGACTGAAGAAGCCTACTGTGTAGGCGAAACGTTACGGAATAAAGTTGCCTATGTGTCTTACCTACCAACCTGTCGGTATTGTATACCATTTTGATGTTCATCTTGTCAGACACTGCAACACATGGCATCTTGGTACAGAAAACACCTTGGACAAACTTTTGAAGTGAGAATTGTTGGATCTGAGGGGGACATGACCTCTCAGTGGCTACATTCTCACTACTACTACTACTCTGCACCTCTCCTTCCGACAGTATTTAAGTCTCCGCACTGTCGCTTGATCTTCAGATAGTTCCTGACTATGGAACTGGACTTTTCCAGGCTGAGGGACTGACAACCTCAAATTCTACGACTTCAAGGGTGATGGACTGATTACATCGTCTTCACATCTTTACTGTTCCTGCCTAATTTCTGTATTCGACTGAAGAAGCCTACTGTGTAGGCGAAACGTTTCGGAATAAAGTTGCCTAAATGTTGCCTGTGTCTTACCTACCAACCTGTCGGTATTGTATACCATTTTGATGTTTATCTTCAAAGTGTGAGGGGGAAGGTGAAGCTACTGAACTGAAAGCACGAGTGACATTCTTGCATTCTTCCTCTAAAAACTGGGGACTTGAGATTCTGAAGACTCTAAGGAAGAAGCCAGTGACCACTTCTTTCTTCGTCTTGATGTCGTGGTGAGAGATCGTTTTTGTTAGTAGGTTTATGGTAGACCTTCAACGACCCTCTGTTTTCATCAGTGTGTAATAGTATGTCTAGAAAAGACAGCTGGTTGTCTTTTTTTATCCCTCTTCAAGTGCGAATTTAATTGTTGTTTCTCGAGTGTTGATGGAGGCAAGGATATACGTTTAGAATCTTAAAGCACAACTACTAACATATCGTCTACATGCTGTAACCATTTCACTGAAATAGGGATAGTACCTAAAATTCGGCTGGTTTCCAAGTTTTCTATATGCAAGTTGACCAGTAACTTGAGCTATGATGATCTGGAGCAAGCAGGAGTAGCCTGATTCATGATGACCTGAAGTAGGAGCAACTTGGTCCAAGATGACCTGAAGCAAGCAGAGGTAACATAACCCATGATGACCTGAAACAAGCAGAGGTAACATAACCCATGATGACCTGAAACAAGCAGAGGTAACATAACCCATGATGACCTGAAGCAAGCAGAGGTAACATGACCCATGATGACCTGAAGCAAGCAGGAGTAACCTGATCCATAGTGACCTGAAGCAAGCAGAAGAAACTTGAAAATGGGCAATAAGAAGATGGAGAGATGATAGGTAGAGGGTAAGTGTACGAAGAATATTATGGATAATAGAGGTGAAGGAGGAAAGGCTAGGACATGGATCGCTAAGTTAGAGTGGGAGCAAATAAATACTTGAAACTGAAGAAGAATGGGAGATAAGGGGCGGTGAAAGCAAAACGACAATGACAGGTAACTCTTCTGTCCTTGTTCCTTATCCACAAATTCTTCTTACTCTCTCTTCTTCCTTCTCATCCTTTTCTTTCTCCATCACCTCTCTCTCTCTCTCTCTCTTTCCAATCATTTTTAACTCCTCCCAGCTCCTCCTCTTCCACCATCCCATCCGCTCTACAAGCATGACTTTTCTTCCCATACCTCCCCCAGTCCTCTCTTCCTCCCTCCTCATCCCGGAGGAGCGGAAGGGGGAACCTAACAAGATATTCCAAACATAAAACGACCCGGCCGGAAGCTCCCTGGCCGCCATATTGCCCGCGACATGAAGGGACCGGAAACAGGCGAGCCATCTAGCGGGAGCGGGAGGAGTTAGCGTCTTATTTATGGCCTGGGGAAGGCCAGGCCAGACATGGTGAGTGGGTTTGTGGGCGTTTGAGTGCTCGGGTGGGCTTGTGGACGTATGTTTTAGAGTGTGGACGTTTACAGGAGCGTTTTAGATAACGAGGATGTTAGATATTTGCGATTATGCTTTAGGATGTGTTTCCCAAACAGGTCTTATGCTGTATATTTTTAAAATCAAAATGGTGTAAACATTTTAAACTTTGTTCTAGTTGTTAATAATGTTGTGCTCCTTGAGCGTGAGATCCTCTGACATTATAACTCCCAAGTCTCTGACATTTGACTAACGTTCTATTGATTGGTTTGAGTTTGTTTTGTGCTCTGATCCTGTGTTTGTTTCCTCCATTCATCCGTGACGTAGTAACTGAAATTTGTCCTCAGTGAACATCATCTTGTCAGTGGCCCACTGGAAGACTAGGTTTATATCAGTTTGGAGGTTCACTGTGTCTTCTATGAATGCCACTTCCATAAAGATTCTAGTATCGACTACAAAGGCTGATACATTTCCGATGTCCCTGACAACGTTCAGATAGAATTGTTGCAAAGTTTTGCTTAAACGAATTTTCTAGGTTGTCATACTGTCTTATTCGGCGCGCTCACGCGTACGCACACACACACACACACACACACACACACACACACACACACACACACACACAAACGAGCGAACTTTTAAGAAACATTATCAGTTTACAGCAGGATTTGAACCTGCACTTTTTATCAAAGTACACGTACTTTCTCCACTCAGCCAGATCCAAGATCTGAGATCTGGGTGAGTGGCGAAAGTATTGTGCACTTTGATACAGAGTGTGCAGGTTCGAATCCTGTTTTGACTGATATATATATATATATATATATATATATATATATATATATATATATATATATATATATATATATATGTATGTATGTATGTATGTATGTGTGTGTGTGTGTGTGTGTGTGTGTGTGTGTGTGTGTGTGCGTGTGTGTGTGTGTGTGTGTGTGTGTGTGTGTGTGTGTGTGTGTGTGTGTGTGTGTGTGTGTGTGTGTGTGTGTGTGTGTGTGTGTGTGTGTGTGTGTTTGTAAAATGAAGCTTCTGCATAGATACCACAGCCAGGCTGATTCGGAACTGCCTGGAGGAACCTGGAAATTTTCTCTTGAAGACAGATGGTAGCCAGTTGGTAATACCTCCTGGATCTGAAGGGTGGAAGGGGGAGGGGCTGAGAACTCTTCAACTTTCTTCATTCATCCAGTTATCTCTTACTGTGTTTGCTGTATTCTAGCGCATCGCTTGGGAAGAGGGTTTGCATCGTCTGCTGAGCTTCCGTTAGCGTAGGGAGTAAAATAATTTCAGGACAGGATCAGGGGTTAGCACCCTGCTATATCCTTATATCTTTAAATCTGTCAGTCAGTGAAAACATATGCTGTGAACTCATGTCTATAAATCTTAGCTCAGTTTGACTCATAATTCAAGAGTTATATGACCTGGGCCATTTTGAGATCACAGGATTAAAAGCATTTCTTTGGGTAATACCGTCTTATATTTATTAAATCATAAATATCTGGAATCAGCAGAGTACAATAATTCCATTGATGTAAATTTTACTTAGTTCAAAGATTAAATGCTTTTCACTGTGATATGGTCCACAGGTCAGTGTGTGACCTCTGGGGAATCATCTAACACACACACACACATACACACACACACACACACACACACACACACACACACACACACACACACACACACACACACACACACACACACACACACACACACAACAAAAATAAAGGCTAACGAATTTAATACATAAAACTGCAATAATATTTAGTGTACATTCATGCTTTTCATAACATTAAAGTGAGAACATAATTTACTACACAACTGAAGATAATTGATAGATTCCCACTAGAGGCAAAGAAAATAGCTGACTCTTAGTTTCCACACAGAAAAAAAAACTGACCAAATATTTACAAAAAAGAAAAGATTAGGTTACTGGTTATTCCATTTAATTAGGGAAATACTGTAATATTAAATATATTTTCCCCTCAAAGTATAATATCTTATTCAAAGGTTACAATAAAAAAAACTTGTAAAAGGTCAGTGATTTTTGGACATGTAGAGCAGATAGCGATCTCATCCCTTGGAAAACTATGCACGATAAATCTTTGTTGTAGTGACTCACGAAATCGTAATAATACGATTGCAAACAAACCAGGGAATGGGTGGGGTTAGAACCCATGGCGAGAGAGTCGTAAAATTCCAGGCCAGTGCGTAAGCCACTGGCCTGGGTTCTAATCCCACCATGGGTTGTAATTCCACCATGGGTTGTAATTTCACCATGGGTTGTAATTCCACCATGGGTTGTAATTCCACCATGGGTTGTAATTCCACCATGGGTTGTAATCCCACCATGGGTTCCAACCTCCACCCGTATCATGGTTTATCTGTGTTATAGCTTCAAACTAGCGCTGCTATAGTCCGGCTCATCTAAGGGAAAACTCACAACATTGTCCCTGAGAGAACAGAAACAATCCATCTCAAAAAAAAAAAAATTAGGTGCAAAAGAATACTAATAACCTGCAATGATTGGTAGCGAAGTGAATTTTAAACAGGTGAGTGAAGACCTGACCAGCTAACAAGGGTAGTGTTGGGTGCACTGAAGAGAGGCAACGCTAGGTCATGTTATGTGACCTGACCACTGAAGAGAGGCAAGGCTAGGTCATGTTATGTGACCTGACCCCAGTTTCATATAAATTTTCCATTTGCTTTGTTCTGTTCTTCTGTGGTGAGAAGGAACCCAGTATGTGGAGAATGAAATATTCACAAATTGGTTTCATGTGTTGTCCATGCGTGGGTTCTCAAGGGGAGAGAGAGAGAGAGAGAGAGAGAGAGAGAGAGAGAGAGAGAGAGAGAGAGAGAGAGAGAGAGAGAGAGAGAGAGAGAGAGAGACTGGGGATGGTGGTAATACTGTGTAATATGAAAGGTTAGAGTGGTGTTCCACTCGTCTCTAACAGCAATACAGTGTTGCTGAAGGATGAACGGGAGTTGCGGGGAATTAATGTGTTGGTGATGGCATTGTGTTAATGATATTGTGATAGTGATGCCGTTGCTAGTGATGATGTATTTTAGTGATGATGTGTTGGTGATAATGATGCGTTGGTGATGATACTGTATTGGTGTTGACGCTGTGTTGGTGATGACGTTGTGCTGGTGATGAAAAACTTAAACAAAAAATAGACACCTTCCTCCAAATAAGATACACCATCTCTGCAAGTTTGAAGCCTCCCGGAAGAAACGTTATCGAGCTATCACACAAAAATTATAAATCACATTTTGGTCTATAAAGCAGGAAAAAAAAACCCTGCAACCCATGACCCCTGAGACCCATTGTTTTGGTATGGTATATTACCTTTTAAAATTTGAAGCCGATCACATGTGACATTCTCGAGTTTTAGGCGAGAATCTTGGAAGGAATAAAAATAAAAATATTCCGACAACCACTACATAGGTTTCCTCTTTGAGGAAGACATAATAATAATAATAATAATAATAATAATAATAATAATAATAATAATAATAATAATTATTATTATTATTATTATTATTATAAATATTAAGTTATAAATATCAATAATTAAATGATAATAATATTAATTTAATAATAAATAATAATTAAAAACAATAATAATAATAATAATGATTATTATTATTATTATAAATATTAATAAATAAATGATAATAATATTAATTTAATAATAAATAATAATTAAAAAAATAATAATAATAATAATAATTATTATTATTATCATTATTATTATAATTATTATTATTATAAATATTAATAATTAAATGATAATATTAATTTAATAACAATAATAAATAATAATAATAATAATAATGTAAAAGCTAGAATGGTGTGTGTCGTCAAGCCTTGACAAGACATCGTGTGTCGTCTTACCTCTCACAACTCCCCTACTCCTGATGTGTGTCGTCTTACCTCTCACAACTCTCCTACTCCTGCCGTGTGTCGTCTTACCTCTCACAACTCTCCTACTCCTGCCGTGTGTCCTCTTACCTCTCACAACTCCCCTACTCCTGCCGTGTGTCGTCTTACCTCTCACAACTCTCCTACTCCTGCCGTGTGTCGTCTTACCTCTCACAACTCTCCTACTCCTGCCGTGTGTCGTCTTACATCTCACAACTCTCCTACTCCTGCCGTGTGTCGTCTTACCTCTCACAACTCTCCTACTCCTGCCGTGTGTCGTCTTACCTCTCACAACTCCCCTACTCCTGCCGTGTGTCGTCTTACCTCTCACAACTCTCCTACTCCTGCCGTGTGTCGTCTTACCTCTCACAACTCTCCTACTCCTGCCGTGTGTCGTCTTACATCTCACAACTCTCCTACTCCTGCCGTGTGTCGTCTTACCTCTCACAACTTTCCTACTCCTGCCGTGTGTCGTCTTACCTCTCACAACTCTCCTACTCCTGCCGTGTGTCGTATTACCTCTCACAACTCTCCTACTCCTGCCGTGTGTCGTCTTACCTCTCACAACTCCCCTACTCCTGCCGTGTGTCGTCTTACCTCTCACAACTCTCCTACTACTGCCGTGTGTCGTCTTACCTCTCACAACTCCCCTACTCCTGCCGTGTGTCGTCTTACCTCTCACAACTCTCCTACTCCTGCCGTGTGTCGTCTTACCTCTCACAACTCTCCTACTCCTGCCGTGTGTCGTCTTACCTCTCACAACTCCCCTACTCCTGTCGTGTGTCGTCTTACCTCTCACAACTCTCCTACTCCTGTCGTGTGTCGTCTTACCTCTCACAACTCTCCTACTAATGCCGTGTGTCGTCTTACCTCTCACATCTCTCCTACTCCTGCCGTGTGTCGTCTTACCTCTCGCAACTCCCCTACTCCTGCCGTGTGTCGTCTTACCTTTCACAACTCCCCTACTCCTGCCGTGTGTCGTCTTACCTCTCACAACTCTCCTACTCCTGCCGTGTGTCGTCTTACCTCTCACAACTCCCCTACTCCTGCCGTGTGGCGTCTTACCTCTCACAACTCTCCTACTACTGCCGTGTGTCGTCTTACCTCTCACAACTCCCCTACTCCTGCCGTGTGTCGTCTTACCTCTCACAACTCTCCTACTCCTGCCGTGTGTCGTCTTACCTCTCACAACTCTCCTACTCCTGCCGTGTGTCGTCTTACCTCTCACAACTCCCCTACTCCTGTCGTGTGTCGTCTTACCTCTCACAACTCTCCTACTCCTGCCGTGTGTCGTCTTACCTCTCACAACTCTCCTACTCCTGCCGTGTGTCGTCTTACCTCTCACAACTCTCCTACTCCTGCCGTGTGTCGTCTTACCTCTCGCAACTCCCCTACTCCTGCCGTGTGTCGTCTTACCTTTCACAACTCCCCTACTCCTGCCGTGTGTCGTCTTACCTCTCACAACTCTCCTACTCCTGCCGTGTGTCGTCTTACCTCTCACAACTCTCCTACTCCTGCCGTGTGTCGTCTTACCTCTCACAACTTTCCTACTCCTGCCGTGTGTCGTCTTACCTCTCACAACTCTCCTACTCCTGCCGTGTGTCGTCTTACCTCTCACAACTCTCCTACTCCTGCCGTGTGTCGTCTTACCTCTCACAACTTTCCTACTCCTGCCGTGTGTCGTCTTACCTCTCACAACTCTCCTACTCCTGCCGTGTGTCGTCTTACCTCTCACAACTCTCCTACTCCTGCCGTGTGTCGTCTTACCTCTCACAACTCTCCTACTCCTGCCGTGTGTCGTCTTACCTCTCACAACTTCCCTACTCCTGCCGTGTGTCGTCTTACCTCTCACAACTCTCCTACTCCTGCCGTGTGTCGTCTTACCTCTCACAACTCCCCTACTCCTGCCGTGTGTCGTCTTACCTCTCACAACTCCCCTACTCCTGCCGTGTGTCGTCTGGCCTCTCACAACTCCCCTACTCCTGCCGTGTGTCGTCTTACCTCTCACATCTCCCCTACTCCTGCCGTGTGTCGTCTTACCTCTCACAACTCCCCTACTCCTGCCGTGTGTCGTCTTACCTCTCACAACTCTCCTACTCCTGCCGTGTGTCGTCTTACCTCTCACAACTCTCCTACTCCTGCCGTGTGTCGTCTTACCTCTCACAAACTCCCCTACTCCTGCCGTGTGTCGTCTTACCTCTCACAACTCCCCTACTTCTGCCGTGTGTCGTCTTACCTCTCACAACTCTCCTACTCCTGCCGTGTGTCGTCTTACCTCTCACATCTCCCCTACTACTCCTGCCGTGTGTCGTCTTACCTCTCACAACCTCTCACAACTCCCCTACTCCTGCCGTGTGTCGTCTTACCTCTCAAAACTCTCCTACTCCTGCCGTGTGTCGTCTTACCTCTTACAATTCCCTACTCCTGCCGTGTGTCGTCTTACCTCTCACAACTCCCCTACTTCTGCCGTGTGTTGTCTTACCTCTCACAACTCTCCTACTCCTGCCGTGTGTCGTCTTACCTCTCACAACTCCCCTACTCCTGCCGTGTGTCGTCTTACCTCTCACAACTCTCCTACTCCTGCCGTGTGTCGTCTTACCTCTCACAACTCTCCTACTCCTGCCGTGTGTCGTCTTACCTCTCACAACTCTCCTACTCCTGCCGTGTGTCGTCTTACCTCTCACAACTCTCCTACTCCTGCCGTGTGTCGTCTTACCTCTCACAACTCTCCTACTCCTGCCGTGTGTCGTCTTACCTCTCACAACTCTCCTACTCCTGCCGTGTGTCGTCTTACCTCTCACAACTCCCCTACTCCTGCCGTGTGTCGTCTTACCTCTCACAACTCTCCTACTCCTGCCGTGTGTCGTCTTACCTCTCACAACTTTCCTACTCCTGCCGTGTGTCGTCTTACCTCTCACAACTCTCCTACTCCTGCCGTGTGTCGTCTTACCTCTCACAACTCTCCTACTCCTGCCGTGTGTCGTCTTACCTCTACTACTCCTGCCGTGTGTCGTCTTACCTCTCACAACTCTCCTACTCCTGCCGTGTGTCGTCTTACCTCTCACAACTCCCCTACTCCTGCCGTGTGTCGTCTTACCTCTCACAACTCTCCTACTCCTGCCGTGTGTCGTCTTACCTCTCACAACTCTCCTACTCCTGCCGTGTGTCGTCTTACCTCTCACAACTCTCCTACTCCTGCCGTGTGTCGTCTTACCTCTCACAACTCTCCTACTCCTGCCGTGTGTCGTCTTACCTCTCACAACTCTCCTACTCCTGCCGTGTGTCGTCTTACCTCTCACAACTCTCCTACTCCTGCCGTGTGTCGTCTTACCTCTCACAACTCTCCTACTCCTGCCGTGTGTCGTCTTACCTCTCACAACTCTCCTACTCCTGCCGTGTGTCGTCTTACCTCTCACAACTCTCCTACTCCTGCCGTGTGTCGTCTTACCTCTCACAACTCTCCTACTCCTGCCGTGTGTCGTCTTACCTCTCACAACTCCCCTACTCCTGCCGTGTGTCGTCTTACCTCTCACAACTCTCCTACTCCTGCCGTGTGTCGTCTTACCTCTCACAACTCTCCTACTCCTGCCGTGTGTCGTCTTACCTCTCACAACTCTCCTACTCCTGCCGTGTGTCGTCTTACCTCTCACAACTCTCCTACTCCTGCCGTGTGTCGTCTTACCTCTCACAACTCCCCTACTCCTGCCGTGTGTCGTCTTACCTCTCACAACTCCCCTACTCCTGCCGTGTGTCGTCTTACCTCTCACAACTCCCCTACTCCTGCCGTGTGTCGTCTTACCTCTCACAACTCTCCTACTCCTGCCGTGTGTCGTCTTACCTCTCACAACTCCCCTACTCCTGCCGTGTGTCGTCTTACCTCTCACAACTCCCCTACTTCTGCCGTGTGTTGTCTTACCTCTCACAACTCTCCTACTCCTGCCGTGTGTAGTCATATCTCTCACAACTCCTCTACTCCTACCGTGTGTCGTCTTAACAACTCCCTACTCCTGCCGTGTGTCGTCTTACCTCTCACAACTCTCCTACTCCTGCCGTGTGTCGTCTTACCTCTCATAACTCCCCTACTCCTGCCGTGTGTCGTCTTACCTCTCACAACTCTCCTACTCCTGCCGTGTGTCGTCTTACCTCTTACAACTTCCCTACTCCTGCCGTGTGTCGTCTTACCTCTCACAACTCTCCTACTCCTGCCGTGTGTCGTCTTACCTCTCACATCTCCCCTACTCTTGCCGTGTGTCGTCTTACCTCTCACAACTCCCCTACTCCTGCCGTCGTCTTACCTCTCACAACTCCCCTACTCCTGCCGTGTGTCGTCTTACCTCTCACAACTCTCCTACTCCTGCCGTGTGTCGTCTTACCTCTCACAACTCCCCTACTCCTGCCGTGTGTCGTCTTACCTCTCACAACTCTCCTACTCCTGCCGTGTGTCGTCTTACCTCTCACAACTCTCCTACTCCTGCCGTGTGTCGTCTTACCTCTCACAACTCTCCTACTCCTGCCGTGTGTCGTCTTACCTCTCACAACTCCCCTACTCCTGCCGTGTGTCGTCTTACCTCTCACAACTCTCCTACTCCTGCCGTGTGTCGTCTTACCTCTCACAACTCTCCTACTCCTGCCGTGTGTCGTCTTACCTCTCACAACTCTCCTACTCCTGCCGTGTGTCGTCTTACCTCTCACAACTCTCCTACTCCTGCCGTGTGTCGTCTTACCTCTCACAACTCCCCTACTCCTGCCGTGTGTCGTCTTACCTCTCACAACTCTCCTACTCCTGCCGTGTGTCGTCTTACCTCTCACAACTCTCCTACTCCTGCCGTGTGTCGTCTTACCTCTCACAACTCTCCTACTCCTGCCGTGTGTCGTCTTACCTCTCAAAACTCCCCTACTCCTGCCGTGTGTCGTCTTACCTCTCACAACTCTCCTACTCCTGCCGTGTGTCGTCTTACCTCTCACAACTCTCCTACTCCTGCCGTGTGTCGTCTTACCTCTCACAACTCTCCTACTCCTGCCGTGTGTCGTCTTACCTCTCACAACTCCCCTACTCCTGCCGTGTGTCGTCTTACCTCTCACAACTCCCCTACTCCTGCCGTGT
This sequence comes from Cherax quadricarinatus, assembly GCF_038502225.1. NCBI lineage: Eukaryota > Metazoa > Arthropoda > Malacostraca > Decapoda > Parastacidae > Cherax > Cherax quadricarinatus. The sequence goes on along the minus strand of NC_091301.1, from coordinate 22,027,966 downwards.
GTCGTCTTACCTCTCACAACTCCCCTACTCCTGCCGTGTGTCGTCTTACCTCTCACAACTCCCTACTCCTGCCGTGTGTCGTCTTACCTCTCACAACTCTCCTACTCCTGCCGTGTGTCGTCTTACCTCTCACAACTCTCCTACTCCTGCCGTGTGTCGTCTTACCTCTCACAACTCTCCTACTCCTGCCGTGTGTCGTCTTACCTCTCACAACTCTCCTACTCCTGCCGTGTGTCGTCTTACCTCTCACAACTCTCCTACTCCTGCTGTGTGTCGTCTTACCTCTCTACACTCCACTACTCCTGCCGTGTGTCGTCTTACCTCTCACAACTCTCCTACTCCTGCCGTGTGTCGTCTTACCTCTCACAACTCCCCTACTCCTGCCGTGTGTCGTCTTACCTCTCACAACTCTCCTACTCCTGCCGTGTGTCGTCTTACCTCTCACAACTCCCCTACTCCTGCCGTGTGTCGTCTTACCTCTCACAACTCTCCTACTCCTGCCGTGTGTCGTCTTACCTCTCACAACTCCCCTACTCCTGCCGTGTGTCGTCTTACCTCTCACAACTCTCCTACTCCTGCCGTGTGTCGTCTTACCTCTCACAACTCCCCTACTCCTGCCGTGTGTCGTCTTACCTCTCACAACTCTCCTACTCCTGCCGTGTGTCGTCTTACCTCTCACAACTCCCCTACTCCTGCCGTGTGTCGTCTCACAACTCCTCTACCTCTCTTACAACTCTCCTACTCCTGCCGTGTGTCGTCTTACCTCTCACAACTCTCCTACTCCTGCCGTGTGTCGTCTTACCTCTCACAACTCCCCTACTCCTGCCGTGTGTCGTCTTACCTCTCACAACTCTCCTACTCCTGCCGTGTGTCGTCTTACCTCTCACAACTCTCCTACTCCTGCCGTGTGTCGTCTTACCTCTCACAACTCTCCTACTCCTGCCGTGTGTCGTCTTACCTCTCACAACTCCCCTACTCCTGCCGTGTGAACTCCCCTACTCCTGCCGTGTGTCGTCTTACCTCTCACAACTCTCCCCTACTCCTGCCGTGTGTTGTCTTACCTCTCACAACTCTCCTACTCCTGCCGTGTGTCGTCTTACCTCTCACAACTCCCCTACTCCTGCCGTGTGTCGTCTTACCTCTCACAACTCTCCTACTCCTGCCGTGTGTCGTCTTACCTCTCACAACTCCCCTACTCCTGCCGTGTGTCGTCTTACCTCTCACAACTCTCCTACTCCTGCCGTGTGTCGTCTTACCTCTCACAACTCCCCTACTCCTGCCGTGTGTCGTCTTACCTCTCACAACTCTCCTACTCCTGCCGTGTGTCGTCTTACCTCTCACAACTCTCCCCTACTCCTGCCGTGTGTCGTCTTACCTCTCACTAACTCCCCTACTCCTGCCGTGTGTCGTCTTACCTCTCAAAACTCTCCTACTCCTGCCGTGTGTCGTCTTACCTCTCACAACTCTCCTACTCCTGCCGTGTGTCGTCTTACCTCTCACAACTCTCCTACTCCTGCCGTGTGTCGTCTTACCTCTCACAACTCCCCTACTCCTGCCGTGTGTCGTCTTACCTCTCACAACTCCCCTACTCCTGCCGTGTGTCGTCTTACCTCTCACAACTCCCCTACTCCTGCCGTGTGTCGTCTTACCTCTCACAACTCTCCTACTTCTGCCGTGTGTCTACCCCCTACTCCTGCCGTGTGTCGTCTTACCTCTCACAACTCCCCTACTCCTGCCGTGTGTCGTCTTACCTCTCACAACTCCCCTACTCCTGCCGTGTGTCGTCTTACCTCTCACAACTCTCCTACTCCTGCCGTGTGTCGTCTTACCTCTCACAACTCTCCTACTCCTGCCGTGTGTCGTCTTACCTCTCACAACTCCCCTACTCCTGCCGTGTGTCGTCTTACCTCTCACAACTCCCCTACTCCTGCCGTGTGTCGTCTTACCTCTCACAACTCCCCTACTCCTGCCGTGTGTCGTCTTACCTCTCACAACTCCCCTACTCCTGCCGTGTGTCGTCTTACCTCTCACAACTCCCCTACTCCTGCCGTGTGTCGTCTGGCCTCTCACCTCTCACAACTCTTCCCTACTCCTGCCGTGTGTCGTCTCCCCTACTCCTGCCGTGTGTCGTCTGGCCTCTCACAACTCTCCTACTCCTGCCGTGTGTCGTCTTACCTCTCACAACTCCCCTACTCCTGCCTGTCGTCTTACCTCTCACAACTCCCCTACTTCTGCCGTGTGTCGTCTTACCTATCACAACTCTCCAACTCCTGCCGTGTGTCGTCTTACCTCTCTCACAACCTCTCACAACCTCCTACTCCTGCCGTGTGTCGTCTTACCTCTCTGACAACTCCCCTACTCCTGCCGTGTCGTCTTACCTCGTCTGTCGTCTTACCTCTCACAACTCCCCTACTCCTGCCGTGTGTCGTCTTATCTCTCACAACTCCCCTACTCCTGCCGTGTGTCGTCTTACCTCTCACAACTCTCCTACTCCTGCCGTGCGTCGTCTTACCTCTCACAACTCTCCTACTCCTGCCGTGTGTCGTCTCCCCTACTCCTGCCGTGTGACGTCCTCTCACAACTCCCCTACTCCTGCCGTGTGTCGTCTTACCTCTCACAACTCTCCTACTCCTGCCGTGTGTCGTCTTACCTCTCACAAACCCCTACTCCTGCCGTGTGTCGTCTTGTCTTACCACTCGCAACTCCCCTACTCCTCTCGTCTTACCTCTCACAACTCCCCTACTCCTGCCGTGTGTCGTCTTACCTCTCACAACTCCCCTACTCCTGCCGTGTGTCGTCTTACCTCTCACAACTCCCCTACTCCTGCCGTGTGTCGTCTTACCTCTCACAACTCCCCTACTCCTGCACACTTCCCTAACAGGGAGAAAACACACAGATGCAAATTTGATGACGTATCTGACACTCTCGAGACCATTTTCTCTCGCATAAATCTCTCGCTTTCCTATTCCCACAAACTGTTTTTTTGTTTTTGCTTCAGTTTCTCCCGAAAATCTTGGAGCTACAGAAGCTAACGATGGCGCCCCAGCCCCCCCCTCTCTCTCTCTCTCTCTCTCTCTCTCTCTCTCTCTCTCTCTCTCTCTCTCTCTCTCTCTCTCTCTTTCTCTTTCTCTTTCTCTTTCTCTCTCTCTCTCTCTCTCTCTCTCTCTCTCTCTCTCTCTTTCTCTTTCTCTTTCTCTCTCTCTGTCTGTCCTGTACACACAAACTTGTGTTCTTAAAATATATTTCAGATATTTTGACAGATTTTATCCCCCCTCTCCGAAAAAATATATTTTTACACCATTAACAAAAAACTCATATAAAAAGTCGGGTCCGTGCGTGTTCGTGATTCACACGCCAATTTGGGGCACTAATTTTGTGTATAATTTTACGAGTTTTGGGGAAAAAATAAAGAAAATTGAGTTTTGATTCTGGCACTATTGCAGATAATGACTTCCGTTTTTTTTGGACAAAGGTAGTTTTTGGACGATACATCCGAACACACGAATGTACTGTCGAACGATGCATCCGAACACACGAATGTACTGTTGAACGATGCATCCGGACACACGAATGTACTGTCGAACGATGCATCCGAACACACGAATGTACTGTCGAACGATGCATCCGAACACACGAATGTACTGTCGAACGATGCATCCGGACACACGAATGTACTGTCGAACGATGCATCCGAACACACGAATGTATTGTCGAACGATGCATCCGAACACACGAATGTACTGTTGAACGATGCATCCGGACACACGAATGTACTGTCGAACGATGCATCCGAACACACGAATGTACTGTCGAACGATGCATCCGAACACACGAATGTATTGTCGAACGATGCATCCGAACACACGAATGTACTTTCGAACGATGCATCCGAACACACGAATGTATTGTCGAACGATGCATCCGAACACACGAATGTACTGTCGAACGATGCATCCGAACACACGAATGTACTGTCGAATGATGCATCCGAACACACGAATGTGCTGTCGAACGATGCATCCGAACACACGAATGTACTGTCGAACGATGCATCCGAACACACGAATGTACTGTCGAACGATGCATCCGAACACATGAATGTACTGTCGAACGATGCTTCCGAACACACGAGTGTACTGTCGAACGATGCATCCGAACACACGAATGTACGATGCATCCGAACTCACGAATGTACGATTCATCCGAACTCACGAATGTACTGTCGAACAATGCATCTGAACTCACGAATGTACGATTCATCCGAACACACGAATGTACTGCCGAACAATGCATCCGAACTCACGAATGTACGATGCATCTGAACTCACTAATGTACTGTCGAACGATGCATCTGAACTCACGAATGTACTGTCGAACAAGGCATCTGAACTCTCGAATGTACGATTCATCCGAACACACGAATGTACTGCCGAACAATGCATCCGAACTCACGAATGTACAGCCGAACGATGCATCCGAACACACGAATGTACTGCCGAACGATGCATCCGGACACACGAATGTACTGCCGAACGATGCATCCGGACACACGATTGTACTGCCGAACGATGCATCCGAACTCACGAATATACAGTCGAACGATGCATCCGAACACACGAATGTACTGCCGAACGATGCATCCGAACACACGAATGTACTGCCGAACGATGCATCCAAACACACGAATGTACTGCCGAACGATGCATCCGGACACACGAATGTACAGCCGAACGGAAATATTGGCGAATGATAGTAGGTGAGTTCGTACGTTCACTGGGATAGTAGAGTTCGAACGTTCATTTGGAGAGTTGAGTTTGAACGTTCATTTGGTTAGGTAAATTCGAACGTTCATAACTAACGGCTAGTTATTTGAACATTCGTTTGAAATTGTGATTCTGAACACCTGTTATAAATTAGCAGGAGCTCGAACATTCTGAAGGGTGATGTTTTATTTCGAACGATGAGGTGTTCGAATGTTCGCTCCGAATGTGGAACCTTCACGGAGGTGCCTCGAGGCGAGTAGGGGGCTCTTGATCCAAGGAACTGGAAATGCCCGTCCCCCTTCCCCGAATCAAGTCAAATTTACCCCCCGTTTCCCAGGGGCATTATGTTCCCTTCAGGTTTAGCGATAATAACTGGACGTGTTTCGGTCGATGAGAAATCGACCGAAACACGTGGAGTTGTGGGATACCAGGAATATCCCTCTCAGTGATCTGAGAGGGATATTCCTGGTATCCCACAACTCCAGCTGCTTGCACCTAAGTGATCCGTGAAGGTATCCCCCGTATCTTGTAACCCAGGCCCCTGCACCTCAATAATCCGAAAGAAGTATCCTCGATATCCCATAACTCCAGTCCCCTGCATCTCGATAATCCGTGCGCTGTATCCCTCGTATCTCATAACCCCAGCCCACTGTTCCTCAATGATTTTAAAAAGGTAATCCATGTAAACTTCCTAATCCCAGCATTATGTATCTCAGTCCACGCAAGGTGAGCAGCAGCTTCACCTCATTTCCCTCAAGAGACGTAGGAGCTGATGAGCAAGACATTGGGCATCCTTATTATCGAAACGTTCCGCCTGCCCAGAAGGCTTTAGTTGAGTATAGGTGATTATAACACCGGTGATAATAGAAGTGAAGAGGAAATTTGGAGATGACTAATCTATCAGTCTTGATTGAAGGTGGTCAGTCCTTTAGCCTAAGGGCGAGACAGGAAGCCAGAATCGTGAAACTAGAAATGAGGTGTAGCAGCTGGAGACGACATCACAGTTGAGCGAGGCCCACTAGTAGATGAAGGTCATACCAAGCAGTTCTTAGCAGTAGTGTTGCTGAAGACTTTCCTTGTACCAAGACGCCCTAGTGTTCTTGTGGCTGACAAGACTCTTATTAAAATGGTATACAATACCGACAGGTTGGTGAGTAAGACACATGTGCGGCTGTAGATACCTTATTGTCGGTATCGTATACCGTTTATAATATGAAATGTAGGAGCTATAACTCAACCCACACAAGAGACACGGGACCTGGAGATCAACAACCAATCCGAACCTTACTGTATGTCATATGCAGTAGCGTCGAAACTTCAAGACGGTCAGACGATGCATTCTTAAGTTTTCACACGAAAACAAATTGGTAAAGTGGCGCTTGCACAGCCTGATATCAGTCCGAATCTTTTTTCAGGTAAAATGTAACTAGAAGTTTGAACTCGTTCAGAAAAGGCATTCTCAGCTTATTGCACATAAACTAGTAATGCCTGGTGGGCACCTACACTGAGCAGAACCTCCCTGAAAGTTTTTATTGGTTAGATGTAACACAGTTTAAGTTTGAAGCCGTTCGGGTACACGAAGGTACAGTTGCTGGGCGGCAGGAAATTCAGCAGGCAGTTAGTTAATTAAGAGGCAGAGCCTGGAGCAGTGACTCGACTTATGCAGCCCCAGGTAGGTGAGCACGAGCGCGCGCATTCACGCACGCAGGCACATACGTATGCACGCGCTCACACACGCTCACGCACGCGCTCACGCACACGCTCACGCACGCACACATACACACACAGTAAGAAGAGGTATGATAGAGCTCATGGAGCAGGAAGAGTGACCTAGTAGCGACCAGTGAAGAGGCGGTGCCAGGAGCTGTGACTCGACCCCTGCAACCACAACTAAGTGAGTACAACTAGGTGAGTACACACACACACACAGCGGTTATGAATCAACCCTTGCAATCACAATTAGGTGACTACACACACACACACACACACACACACACACACACACACACACACACACACACACACACACACACACACACACACACACACACACACACACACACACACACACACACACACACACACACACACACACACACACACACACACACACACACACACACACACACATAATGACCAGTAAATATAATCCCAACGTTTTGTCTTGCCACTATTAGCCCAATAAAAATAAAAGAGCCTTCATCTGTTTCTGGTGGACAGCCCCGAGGAGTCTAATTGACCCCTCGCAGGGTCGTAAACCTTCCTCGTTTACTCCAGATGAAGCTCGCAGTCACGTCCCTGTTAAATGATCCCACACTTTGTTCTCCAATACTGTGGGACACGAGGAGTCAAGGGCACGCTGTGCAATATTGTGGGACACGAGGAGTCAAGGGCCACGCCGTCCAGTACTGTGGGACACGAGGAGTCAAGGGCCACGCTGTGCAATATTGTGGGACACGAGGAGTCAAGGGCCACGCCGTCCAGTACTGTGGGACACGAGGAGTCAAGGGCCACGCTGTGCAATATTGTGGGACACGAGGAGTCAAGGGCCACGCCGTCCAGTACTGTGGGACGCGAGAAGTCAAGGGCCACGCTGTGCAATACTGTGGGACACGAGGAGTCAAGGGCCACGCTGTGCAATATTGTGGGACACGAGGAGTCAAGGGCCACGCCGTCCAGTACTGTGGGACACGAGGAGTCAAGGGCCACGCTGTGCAATATTGTGGGACACGATGAGTCAAGGGCCACGCCGTCCAGTACTGTGGGACACGAGAAGTCAAGGGCCACGCTGTGCAATACTGTGGGACACGAGGAGTCAAGGGCCACGCCGTCAAGTACTGTGGGACACGAGGAGTCAAGGGCCACGCTGTGCAATACTGTGGGACACGAGGAGTCAAGGGCCACGCTGTGCAATACTGTGGGACACGAGGAGTCAAGGGCCACGCTGTGCAATACTGTGGGACACGAGGAGTCAAGGGCCACGCTGTGCAATACTGTGGGACACGAGGAGTCAAGGGCCACGCCGTCCAGTACTGTGGGACACGAGGAGTCAAGGGCCACGCTGTGCAATACTGTGGGACACGAGGAGTCAAGGGCCACGCTGTGCAATACTGTGGGACACGAGGAGTCAAGGGCCACGCTGTGCAATACTGTGGGACACGAGGAGTCAAGGGCCACGCCGTCCAGTACTGTGGGACACGAGGAGTTTAAGTATAGGTGCACATAAATACAGTTACAAAAATTATCATATATAGTAACATATATGTAAATTACCTGGGATAACCCAAATATTGTAACTGTAATCATGGGGGAGCGCTAAACCCGTAGGATTATACAGCGCATGTGGGGGGGGGGATATGGAAGGTATTCAGGCTCAGTTCAGGGAACTGGAATACAGATCCAATTCCCTAGATCAAGAGCTCCTCACTAGCGTCAAGGAACCTCCCTTGAGGGGGCGGGGGATAGCCCAAAAAGTCAGCCTAAGGGACTTATTTCTTATGTGACCTGTCTTCCATATAAGACACTTGTTTTTTCTGCACGCATTGTAAATTTTTTTTGACACAAATCAATTATACAGGGTAAGAGCTGTTATTTTTGTGCGATCTGTTGTGTGTCTAAAACTACGTTTATGAATATATTGGATGGAAAGGGGAAAGGAGAAAGGAGAGAATAGGGTGCAGGTGGTGAGGAGGACGAGGAGGGAAGGGAGATGTGGCGTGAGAGGAGGAACCCAAATATAATTTCACTTTTCTTTATGTATTATTTATTACTTAACATTACTTAGCTTTCTTTCTTCTCCTCCTCCTCCTCCTCATTATTATTATTATTATTATTATTATTATTATTATTATTATTATTATTATTATTATTATTATTATTATTATTATTATTATTGTTATTCTTTTCTTCTGTCCTTTTTTACATTCTCTTTTACTTCTCCTCCACATTAATTTCTTTATTCATATACGTTATTCTCTTTCTTATAAAAATTAATTAATAGAGTAGAAACAGTGGATGCTACAATGACAAGTTGTGTTCCCCAAGGCACGTTACTCGCCCCACTTCTCTTTTTCATTCTCATATCAGTCAAAGTCAGAGATGGAAATAAATGGTGTAAAATACCGACACAATGGAAAAATAAACACAGAAGCAGTATAATGTGATCCTTTATTGACAACGTTTCACCCCACGCAGTGGGCTTTATCAAGTCATACACAGATCTTTTTGTGACTTCATAAATTCCAATGTGTGGGTTAAACGTTGTCAATAAAGGATCACATTATTCTGTTTTTGTGTTTATTTTTCCAAAGTCAGTGATGTAAAGCATATCACTGTATTATCCTTTGTAGACGATACTAGAATCTGTATGAAAGACATCCATAGAAGAAAGACACAGTGAACCTACAAGCTCGTGTAATCCTTGGTGGTATTACCGGCAAAATGTTAGGCAAAAAGAACACAGATGCAACTAATGTGACATTTACTATGGCAACGTTTCGCTCTCCAGGAGCTTCGTCAACTTGAAACTTCTCCTGGAGAGTGAAACGTTGCCACAATGTCACATTAGCTGCATCTGTGTCCTTTTACTTAACAGTATATAAACAAAGTCTTTAAGTGGGCCTCTGACGACATCACGTTCAGTGAGGAAAATATTCAGTTACCTGGAGGTTATTCCGGGGATCAACGCCCCCGCGGCCCGGTCCACGACCAGGCCTCCCGATGGATCAGGGCCTGATCAACTAGGCTGTTACTGCTGGCCGCACGCAGTCCAACGTACGAGCCACAGCCCGGCTGATCCGGCACTGACTTTAGGTATCTGTCCAGCTCTCTCTTGAAGGCAGCCAGGGGTTTATTGGTAATTCCCCTAATGCTTGATGGGAGGCTGTTGAACAGTCTTGGACCCCGGACATTTATGGTGTTTTCCCTTAGTGTACCAATGGCGCCCCTACTTTTAATTTGGGGCATTTTGCATCGCCTGCCCAGTCTTTTACTTTCGTAGGGAGTGATTTCTGTGTGCAGATTTGGGACCATTCCTTCCAGGATTAGCATGTCATGGAAGACTGTGGGAAGTAAAAACAAGATCTAAGTACAAGACAAATTCAAACCACTCAACAGAACCTAAGACGAATATGAGAGACCTGTGAGTGATAATGTCAGAAGAATCTCATGTTCGAGGACCACAAGAAGGTTGTTCTCGAACCTGCAAAGATAGTGATGGGTTTGATAACTCAAACCTTCAAAACAAGAGAGGTCAAACAATGATAAAACTCTTCAGGTCACTCGTTCTCTTTAGACTGGAATATTACAGTGTACAAGCGGCCCTCTTCAAGGCAGAGCGAAACTGATGAGGTGGCTAGAAAGATATATCATGATGTACACCTGGAAGATACAGGAAGGATTGGTACCAAATCTACACACCGAAATTACTAGTAATGAGCACAAGAGGCTTGGTAGACTGCGCGGGATACATCCAACGAGAGAACGCTTCAAGAGGAAACTCGACAAACTCCCCAAAATAGTTTCTGATCAACCGGGCTGTAGTGTATACGTTTGGCTGAGGGCGGCGGGCAGTAACAGCTTGACTGATCAGGCCAGCAACTAGGAGGCCTGGTCTGGGACCTGGCCGCAGGGGCGGTGACCTCTAGAAGATACTCCAGGTTGTATGCCCATTTGGGTTTATATTTCGCGGCACTATGGTGTTGACACCTAGAGGCATAGGCCTACCAATCTCAGCCCCCACCACGCTCACCCTCTCTCACTCTGGCAGCTGACCTCACCCAGGCAACAAGGTTTACTCCGTCCCTTCTCTCCTGGGCATGGCCCTCCGGGCCTGGGCAACTTAAACACACTGCCTGTGTACAAGACCCCAAATAAAGTAACATTGCCTCGGAAGAGTATCATTCATCCCAGCCTGCACACTATACTCAAATCAATTGTAATAAGGTAATCTCCAGGTAAGACAGAGATATCAAAAGATGGAAAATAAAAAAAGAAATGGAAGACGTTAATAACCTGAAATTGTCACAATCCACAAAACGTCTGAAGCTGGAAAACGTTAAAGCCCCCAAATCGTTAAATTGCTGAAAACGTTAAAAGCTTGAAAACGTCAAAAACTAGAAAATTTCAAAGGCCTGAAAACCTCAAAGGCCGTAAACATCAAAAGCTGAGAATATTAATGTCTTCTTTAAAATCTGGATGAAGTTTGTAATGAAAAATGCTTGAAGCGTCAAAGGCTTGATGTTAGAGGCTGGACACGTCATAGGTTTGAAACGTCAGTGGCTGGAAACACCAGAAGCTAGAAACGTCAGGGGCTGGAAGCTTCAGGGGTTGGAAACGTCAGGGACAGGAAACTAGATTAGTAACGCTAAAAGCGTAGAAAGCTCAGAAGTTAGAAACGAAAAATAAATGGAAAAGCCTCAGAGGCTGGACACAACAAAGGCTGAAAACATTTTTATTTACTGTTACACCTGCCAAACAATAGTGGTAACAGTGTAAAAGGTCGCCACATAAAAAAAAAACAATATGCCAAAGGATTTTATCTGCTGAACAATCACCAGTTTTGTCGGGGTCGTGATGTCTGTATGAACCTGTGGGCTTCAGATAGTAATAGCCAAGTTGATCAGGAGGTCACCAGGAATGTCTAGTGACAGACCTGGTTGGTAAAGTAGAAAAATGCACGAAACTGGTTACAGGAATGCTGCAGGTATGTCACATGTATGTCAATGAAGAGCAAGAGTCACAAAGTTCACTGATGGATGACTTGGTAAACAAAAAGTGTCCTAGACTTTTCCTCACTTTTCAGGTTTAAGGGAAATTTCCAGCAGAACCTCAAGTGTCTTCAAGAGGGAACTTCATAAGTTCCTCCAGACAGTTCCTGATCAGTGGGAAGCATCACCAGTTCTCTCTAATCTTGTGTGAAGGTTAACGACATACTGATACTGAATTGAAAATTTTAAGGATGGAATTTTAGTTTTATGTATTGTTGTTCTTGCTGTTACAATTAATATTTTTTTTTTACATAGTCCAGGTTTTCACAGAGCCAGATGATCCACTCACCGTGCAGAGAGCATAGCAATATTTACACGTTAAAGGTACAATTTTTTAATAAATCGGCCTTGTCTCATCAAAATAGGGTGAGCCAAAGACTCCAACACTCCATCCCTAGCGTTCTTTCCAGAAGTGCAAACATCACCATCCTACTCATATTCCATCGGAACAGACCCTTAGAAACAAACGTGGCTCTTTATTTGTGAAAAGCTTGAAGGCAAAGCAAATAATTAAAGTCGCTGATTTGTAGACAAGATGGCGGCAGATAGTTATTTAGGAGAAATATATCTTAACCGGTTTTGATCGCATGTTGACCTGCTTGGTATCTGACGTATCTTTTGACGTATCCGCTGACGTAACCGTGCTTGGTATCAGTTACTTAGTAAATGCTGGCTAACCCACGCTGGCTTACCTGTGCTGGGTATCACTGACCACGCAATCGCAAAGTAACCCCTGACATACCCGTACTGAGTATCAGTGGGTAAGTATGTGCAGGTATACCCATTCTGAGACTCCACTGAAAAATCAACGGATCACACTGTCCTTTTGCTTCCATCCTACATATAACCATTTACCTGGCACTTGTTTTCAATTTCCATACTGTAATACGCTCACGTTGTCTTCTCTTGATAATTTATTCCACATCATTACCACTCATGAAAAAGAAAATATAATATGGAAGGACGGAAATAGTTCGCCCTACATTCTTGGGACTGATAAGCAGTCACACCAGTTCCTGCAATTACATCAAGGTGATAAGTGATCATCGTACCAGTCCCAGCTATTACATTAAGGTGTTAAGTGATCACACCAGCCCAAGTGTCACAGCATCACACCAGTGCCAGTAGCTACATCATGGTGTCTAGTCATCGTGAGTAGCCCAGTTACTTAAGGAGATTAATTTCTTCCTGTTTCATTGTCACTTCGGACAACTTTGACACATCGGAGGCTGCCCTCCAGGATCTGGTTTCTTGCAACCTGATACTTGGTACCTTTGCTTGACTGTTGGTATCGATACACTCATGTCGATGTACCTGTCGAATTCAATCCTCATATCGGTCTTTCGCCATACTCTGAAAGCAACTCTTTTTTCCACGTACACTTCACACTGAGAGACGTGCCAGCACTGCACCTCCAGCATTCATCTGAAGGGCCGTCAGTGAAGACTCGTGTTGATAGTATAAGGATACCGCCATGATATCTTCCAAGTCATGCATTTATTGCTGCCTCACGGAAGCAATATCTAAACCAGGGCTGATATGAAGGTTTAATCACACACTGCCGATGAGAAATGTACTTGTGCCTGAGATCCGGGATGAGATTGGTGAAGAGATCTGCTTGGTTATTACCATCACCCTCGAGCACGGCGTCCTTCAGTGGTGACAAGCTCACAACGTAAGGCTGACCAATTTCCTTTCTCACGCAGCCAGGATGCGAGAAATTATTCTTCCCTTTGATCTGTTGTGATGTTCGCTGTAGTGAGGACAACTCTATAGTTTGTTGAACCAACGTATCCAACCAGTCTACAATTACGAGCCTCCTGAGATAGGTCAGTCACGACTGGCTCCAGGGAAGAGCGAGAGATATTGGTGGAAAAGTTCGCAAAGTCGTCATGGCCTAATAACTGAGTACATGAAAGTCCCTCTGTATGAGATACTGGTTAAGGGAATCACAATTGTATTGTGATGGTACTTATGCTGCAGAAGAAGAGATTTTATATTGTCAACCAGGAAGCTGAGCGGTTCGCTACTCTCAACTATTTATTATGGACGTCCTGCAGTTTTTTCTTGGGATAACCTTCAAAATGTAATTCCTAGAAAATCTTAATCATCACTATTAATCAGCTAGTCAAGTATGTACACTTACCGATGCCTATGAGGAACTTCCTGTCGTCTAAGAAACTGGACTTGTCCTGCTTTTCCTTGGGTCGAACCCGACGGGTTTAGAGCTTTCCTTGATTAAAGCAAAGCTGCCAAAAATGTTTCCAACATTATCTCTCTCTCTCTCTCTCTGATTACCTATTTGTAGCTACAATATTAGAGATCTCGAGGAGCTTGTGGTGTCCCGTCTTCAGTGTTTGCAGTTAAAGGAGCAGACATATGTTGGTGGTGCCCCATCTTTAGTGTTCGCACCTACAAGAACAGAGCCGTGTTCGTATTGACCTGTCTTCAGTGATCGCCGAAAGTCCTTCCAGGCAGCAAAGATGTAGAGGCGTCTTCTACGTGATTCACAATGATTGACTAGTGTTCCTTACACTTCTACTGGAACACCACTAACACCCAGGAGACTACATCTCTACATCTAATAACCTACTTTGCAAGATCTCCATCGAACCTAACATGCAAAGAACCACACTCACGCACACATACACTTATTTGTGGTTGCAGGGGTAGATTCACAGCTCCTGGTCTCGTCTCTTCTCTGCTCGCTACTAGGTCTACTGTCTCCCTGCTCTATGATCTTTATTGTATCTCTTCTTAAAGCTATGTGTGTATCCTGCTTCTACTACATCACTTTCCAGATTGTTCCACTTCCTGACAACTCTATGGCTGAAGAAATACCTTCTAACATCCGTGTTACCTGGAGGTTACCTGGAGGTTATTCCGGGGATCAACGCCCCCGCGGCCCGGTCCATGACCAGGCCTCCCGATGGATCAGGGCCTGATCAACTAGGCTGTTACTGCTGGCCGCACGCAGTCCGACGTACGAGCCACAGCCCGGCTGATCCGGCACTGACTTTAGGTATCTGTCCAGCTCTCTCTTGAAGGCAGCCAGGGGTTTATTGGCAATTCCCCTAATGCTTGATGGGAGGCTGTTGAACAGTTTTGGGCCCCGGACACTTATGGTGTTTTCTCTTAGTGTACCAATGGCGCCCCTACTTTTTATTGGCGGCATTTTGCATCGCCTGCCCAGTCTTTTACTTTCGTAGGGAGTGATTTCTGTGTGCAGATTTGGGACCATTCCTTCCAAGATTTTCCAAGTGTAGATTATGATATCTCTCTCCCTCCTGCGTTCCAACGAGTACAAGTCAAGTGCTTCCAAGCGTTCCCAGTAGTTAAGGTGCTTGACAGAACTTATACGTGCAGTAAAGGATCTCTGTACACTCTCTAGATCTGCGATTTCACCTGCTTTGTATGGAGATGTTAATGTACAGCAGTATTCCAGCCTAGAGAGAACAAGTGATTTGAAAAGGATCATCATGGGCTTGGCATCTCTCGTTTTGAAAGTTCTCATTATCCATCCTATCATTTTCTTTGCACGTGCGATCGTGGCACTGTTGTGATCCTTGAAAGTGAGATCCTCAGACATTACTACTCCCAGGTCCCTTACATTATTTTTCCGCTCTATTGTATGGCCGGAGTCAGTAGTATACTCTGTTCTAGTTATTATCTCCTCCAGTTTTCCATAACGGAGTAGTTGGAATTTGTCCTCATTGAACATCATATTGTTTACCGTTGCCCACTGGAAAACTCATCTGAGCCTTCAACTTCCAGTTGTGGCCCTTTGTTGCCGTGTCACATCTCTGAAACATCTTGTCCCTATCCACCTTGTCAATTCTACTCAGTATTTTATATGTAGTTATCATGTCCCCTTTTATCCCTCCTGTCCTCCAATATCGTCAGGCCGATTTTCCTTTTTCTCTACTCGTAGGACATACCCCTTTGCTCTTTCTTTAATTTTTTGACGCTTTTGACCAAGTGTGGGTTCCAAACTGGTGCTGCATACTCCAGTATGAGGTAGACGGTGTACAGAGTCTTGAACGATTCCTTACTAAGGTGTCAAAACGCTATTCTTAGGTTTGCCAGGCACCCATACACTGCAACAGTTATCTGGTTGATGTGTTCCTCAGATGTGCTCGGTATTATACTCACCCCAAGATCCTTTTCCTCGGGTGAAGATTGCAGTTTTTGACCCCCTAGCCTGTACTCTGCTGCGGTCTTCTTCGACCTTCCCAAATCTTCACGACTTTGCACTTGCTGGGGTTAAACTCCAGGAGCCAGTTGCTGGACTAAGCTTACAACCTATCCAGATTTCTTTGTAGTCCTGCCTTATCCTCGTCCGATTGAATTCTTCTCATTAGCTTCACATCGTCTGCAAACGGAGACACCTCTGAATCTATCCTTTCAGTCATGTCATTCACATGTGTGCGGCGGCAGCGATGGCAGTAATAACAGTAAAGCTAGAAAGAGAGAGAGAAAGAGACACAGAGGGCATGGAGAGCATGGAGAGAGCCTTCTGCTTCACTCTCCTGATTCATCCATCTACAGAAGATTCATAACCTTTCCAGGGACAGTGGCTAGGATTTTTCTTTTCCAGAATATATCCTCGAAATGGAGCAACAGATCTTCTTTCACCCGTTCTGCACATGTTTCTCCTTCTAATCAACGTCTCTCTCTCTCTCTCTCTCTCTCTCTCTCTCTCTCTCTCTCTCTCTCTCTCTCTCTCTCTCTCTCTCTCTCTCTCTCTCTCTCTCTCTGTCTGTCTGTCTGTCTGTCTGTCTCTCTCTCTCTCTCTCTCTCTCTCTCTGTCTGTCTGTCTCTCTCTCTCTCTCTCTCTCTCTCTCTCTACAGTTTTTCAACCTCGTCATCACATCTCAGTTCCATTGCACTGATGTACTCTGCTTTCCAAGTACTTTTTTCTCGTTTCTGATCATACTTAGCCTTCTCTTCCAAGCATACACAATCTTCTCTTTACTTCTGGAGCATACAGAGCTTTCTCCCCCTTCCCTGCTATGTATACACTGCAATCCATTTCTCCCCCTCCCCTCCTATGTATACACTGCAAACCCTTCCTCCACTCCCTTCCTTTGTATACACTGCAAGCCCTTCCTCCCCCTCCCTTCCTTTGTATACACTGCAAGCCCTTCCTCTCCCTCCCTTCCTTTGTATACACTGTAAGCCCTGCCTCCCCTCCCTTCCTTTGTATACACTGTAATCCCTTTCTCCCCCTCCCTTCCTTTGTATACACTGTAATCCTTTTCTCCCCCTACCTCCCTTTGTATACACTGTAATCCCTTCCTCCCCCTCCCTTCCTTTGTATACACTGCAAGCCCTTCCTCCCCCCTCCCTTCCTTTGTATACACTGTAATCCCTTTCTCCTCTCCCTTCCTTTGTATACACTGTAATCCCTTCCTCCTCCTCCCTTCCTTTGTATACACTGTAAGCCCTTCCTCCCCCTCCTTTCCTTTGTATACACTGTAATCCCTTTCTCCCCCTCCCTTCCTTTGTATACACTGTAATCCCTTTCTCCCCCTCCCTTCCTTTGTATACACTGTAATCCCTTCCTCCCCTCCCTTCCTTTGTATACAATGCAAGCCCTTCCTCCCCCTCCCTTCTTTTGTATACACTGCAAACCCTGCCTCCTCCTCCCTTCCTTTGTATACACTGTAATCCCTTTCTCCCACTCTCCTCCTACGTATACACCGCAATCCATTTCTCCCCCTCCCTTCCTATGTATACACTGCAGTCCGTTTCTTCCAGTTCCCTTCTGAGTATATACCATTTAGGAATACTACAGCCACTCCATTCTTAATTTCAACTTCTCAACTCTACCCTCCCCCTCCCTCTCCTCTTTCTCGTTCCACTTAACAACCCTCCCCTCCATCTAAGTTTTTTTTCTCTCACCTCCCTTTCTCCCTCTTCCACCTTTTTCCACCTTCAGCCCCCCCTGCCGTCCCCCCTTTATTCTCCTCCCTCTGGCCCCCTGCTCCCCCCCCTAGTGTCAGTCATCAGCATGCAGGGGGTGGCGCTGGTGTAGTCGGCCGCGTTCCGCTACCGACATAAACACGCTTTATGGCCGTTCTTATGAGCGTATTTCTAATTTTCCGACCCGGTGACTACTGCTGGCTTCCCCCCCCCCTCCCTCCCATCCCCCTATCCCCGCCCAAATCACCCCCCGCCCATTCCCTCCCACCCTCTCTTATTCCCGGTAGGGGTGCTACTGCGCCTCTCGTTAATTCTTCCCCTTTCTCTCTTTCTCGTTAAATTTCAAGCTAATATTTCTTTGTCTAATTTCTTCCGTCTCTTTTTTTCATTGCTGTGGCTGCTGCCTCGTCTCTTCCTCGGGTTCTCGTTTAATTACCCACTTGTTAAATCTTATTTTATTTCTAATGTAATGCCTAGTATTATTCTTTTTTTTTTTTAGCCTCATTAATCTCTGCCGTGTTTTTTTTTCGGGTGGGGGGGGAGGGTTAACGAAACTCTCGTTAATTTCCGCTTCGTTTAAAGTCCTGAGAACCCTCAGATTCCTGCCCCACTTTTTTTCCCCTGTCATCGTTAGTGCCAGTTTACTTATTTGAGTTCTAGCTAATTTATTCGTTAGCCTTTACGACTTTCGATCATTCTCGTTCCTCTCATTTTCTGATCTGCAGTGCATTCTTTGCTTCGCTGCGGCGATCTCGTTAAATCCCGCCAATGCGGATACCTCTGTATCGTTAAATTGCATGCAGTCTCGTTAATCTTTTTTTTTTATTCTTCGTTGACTCCACGCTTCTTTATCAAGGCAATCTCGTTACTCTTCGTTCTATTGTCGTTAATTTTAACGCCGCGTCTCTAATATCCTCGTTAATTTATCACTTATTTAACTTCTACTTTGCTAAATTTTTTCCTTGTTAGTTTTACGCCAACCGATTTTAACCGAGTTATTTTTCACTTCGTTCATTTACCCATAAACGGCTGACTCGTTTACTTCGCTCTAAGTTTCTTCTTCGTTAATTTACATCTGGTTAAAAGCTTCACCTTTAACTTCACTCTAATTAGTTTCTTTTTCAATAATATCATTTCCAACCTTAACTCACCACAACATTATCTTCACTAACTACAAACTCTCTAATATTGATTATTTTGTAACAAATTCCTAACTTAAATAATTCCCGACCATCGTTAATTCTCTCTCTCTGTCTGTCTGTCTCTCTCTCTCTCTCTCTCTCTCTCTCTCTCTCTGCTGCTCTCTTCTGCTTCTTCGTTATATTTTCCATCGTTACTCATTGGGATGTTTTTCGTAGCTTGATTAATGAGGTTTTAGATTCGTTTAATCTCCGTTTCTCTCCAG
This sequence comes from Cherax quadricarinatus, assembly GCF_038502225.1. Lineage (NCBI taxonomy): Eukaryota > Metazoa > Arthropoda > Malacostraca > Decapoda > Parastacidae > Cherax > Cherax quadricarinatus. The sequence continues at coordinate 22,009,106 of NC_091301.1, read as the reverse complement.
TTCCTCGCTTTATTTCCGCTTTTGTTTTGTTTTTAAAACTGCAAAAAATACTGACTGGCGGATATTATTATTATTATTATTATTATTATTATTATTATTATTATTATTATTATACTGTAATTATTATTATTATTATTATTATTATTATTATTATTATTACTATTATTATTATTATTATTATACTAAATGGAATTAAAATGATTTTTCTGGCCGTCTTGGACCATTGTCAAGTCACAAGTGAGCGATAAAAAACAAATAAGACAAGAAGGCAGGTCGGATAATAGGGGAGGGAGGGAGATAGGGGAGACTAGGTATAGTGGTAGGTAGGTAGTGGTGGTTGTGGTGGATGGTGGTAGGTGGTGGTAGGAGGTAGGTGGTGGTGGTGGTGGTGGTGGTGGTGGTGGTGGTGGTGGACGGTGGTGGCAGGTGGTGGTGGTGGTGGCAGGTGGTGGCGGTGGTAATGGTGGTGGCAGGCGGTGGTGGTGGTGGTAGGTGGTGGTGGTGGCGGTGGTAGTGGCGGTGGTGGTGGTGGTGGTTGTGGCGGTGGTGGTGGTGATGGTGGTGGTGGTGGTGGTGGTGGTGATGGTGGTAGGTGGTGGTGGTGGCAGGTGGTGAGGTGGTGGCAGGTGGTGGTGGTGGTGGCGGTGGCGGTGGTGGTGGTGGTGGTGGTGGTGGTGGTGGTGGTGGTGGTGGCGGCGGCGGCGGCGGCGGTGGTGGTGGTTGGTGGTGGTGCTGGTGGTGGTGGCGGTGGTGGCGGTGGCTGTGGTGTTGGTGGTGGTGGTGGTGGAGGGGGTGGTGGTGGTGGTGGTGGCGGTGGCGGTGGCGGTGGTGGTGGTGGTGGTGGTGGCGGTGGCGGTGGTGGTGGTGGTGGGGGTGGTTGTGGTGGTGGTGGCGGTGGCGGTGGCGGTGGTGGTGGTGGTGGTGGTGGTGGTGGCAGGCGGCGGCGGCGGCGGCGGCGGCGGTGGTGGTGGTGGTGGTGGTGGTGGTGGTGGTGGTGGCAGGTGGCAGGTGGCGGTGGTGGTGGTGGTGGTGGTGGTAGGTGGTGGCGGCAGGCAGGCGGCGGCGGCGGTAGGTGGTAGGTGGTGGTGGTAGTGGTGGTGGTGGATGGTAGTGGTGGTGGTAGCGGTGGCGGTGGCGGTGGTAGGTGGTAGTGGTAGGTAGTAGGTAGGTAGGTAGGTAGGTAGGCAGGTAGGCAGGTGGTAGTAGGTAGGTAGTAGTAGTAGCAGCAGCAGCAACAGTAGTAGTAGTAGTAGTAGTAGTAGCAGTCTATTTCTAGGTATATTTCTACACCATAGGAAGGTTAGCATAGGCACCACTGTGACCAGAAATGCAAGTTTTTACAGACGAATCTCCAGCTAGCGTGGCCGTGACGAACTCTAGCTCAAGTCCTCTCAAAGCCGTTAACATGACTCACGAAATCGTAATGACACGATTGCAAACAAACCATACCAAGGGCGGGGATAGAACCCGCGATCTCTGTAAAAACTTGCATTTGTTGTCACAGTGGTGCCTATGCTAACCTTCCTATGGTGTAGAAATATACCTAGTTGGACGAATCTTATTGTGGCTAGCTGGTCCAGTGGCTAACGCGACGGTCTGGAGTTTTGAGATTCTCAGATCGCGGGTTCTATCCCCGCCCGTGGTATGGTTTGTTTGCAATCGTGTCATTACGATTTCGTGAATCATAAAAATTCCAACATCGCCACATAAGCTGCCTTGTCAGAAATGGTTCGGCTCTCAAACACAACAACGGCTTAGTCGAAACGGCTTAGTCTATGTGTTTGTGATTCTCCATGTGTCGGCTACTGCCCAAGTTACATTCTCGTGAGGCGGTGTTTTGCCCGTCAAGAAAGAACTGTCTCTCCTGACACGAGATTTAATCGCATGATTCTTTAACTAGTTAAGCATCCACTGGGCTACCTTAGTTAGGTTTTAAATTCCATTCAGAGAATGTAAAGGATCACAACCCGTATCCTAAGATATCCTTAGGAAGGGTTATCTTTTTGACTTTCGTAATCGTGCGGTTATCAATAACCCATCCAGTAAATTATTTGTTTAATGTCGTAAAGTGTCGAATTTCTTTAAGTACAGAAGAGTCAAATTTCGTTATTGAAAACCATGGCTTCGTTAAATATTACAAAGTCAGATGTCATTCAGTAATCCCAAAGTAATTAATTATCCCGTAGCAAAGTCAGGTTTTGTTAACAGCGAGGCCATATATCGTTAATAACACACTCAGGTCTCGTTAATAGCAAACTCAGGTCTCGTTTATAGGAAACTCAGACTCGTTAATAGCAGAAGACAGGGTCCGTTAACTCAAAGTCAGATCACCTTAATAAAAAAGTCAGATCTCGTTAATGACAAATCCATTTCTCGATAATAAAGACAGGTGTCGTTAATCGTAAAGGCAGGTCTTATTAAACAGCGTGTCGTTAAAAACAAAGCCATATCTGATTAATAAAATCAGGTCCTTTTTTATAACAAGCCCATGTCTCATCTAAAACGAACCCAGGTCCCATTAATTACAAAACAAGGTCTCGTTAATAACACAGCCAGGATACGTTAAAATAGAAGCCAGGTCCCGTTATTAAAGCCAGATCCTGTTAATAAAGTCAGGTACCATTAAAGCCACATCCTAGTAATAACAAAGCCGGGTCAATGGGGATCTTTGTAATCCGTGGTTTGGGAGTAGGGAGTTGTCTTCTGTGTTTGTCGACGTTGCTCTCCTCGGCTCCGGGGAAGACATCTTGGGCACCTTTTTGTTATAAAGTCTTTACCGGACATAATTAGTAACTGAACAAGCTGGGTATAACACACATGGATTTCTTCATCACAGGTTGTGACTGTTGACTTAAGAAATCGTAATGACACGATTGCAAACAAACCATACCCCCGGCCGGGATTGAACCCGGCTAACGCGATGGGCTGGAGTTTTGAGACTCTATGACCGCGGGGGTATGGGTTGTGACTGTTGTTCTGGTTGTCCTCAAACCAGGCGCGGGGACTCTAGGGAAGCTGCGAACTACTACTGATGACTTGCATCTGCAAGGTGATGGAGATGATGTTGAATGTTTATCTGATCTACTGCTTGCAGACGAAAGGTTGCAACTCGTCGGTGCAGTTCGGCTTCTGCTGGTTCCGATCATACAGTGTATTGCCTGTATGTGACCTTGTACCCTTCAAGGCTGGAGAATGGCTACCAGGCCTATTCTTCGGCAAGCTCTCTCTATCGTAAGGGTTCTTAATTGGAGATATTGCAGGTTGAAAGTAGACACACTTGTAGGATAGTAGCTATATTGTCAGACTGAGATGAGGAGCCCAGTGCCTTGCCTGCCTACGCCTGGATGGTCTGCCGCCGAGTGAGGCCGGGACAGAGGGATGAGCTTCTTCATGTGCATCCCGTGACGTCACACAAAGCCACAGGCCTACGAGGGGTCTCGTGTCTAAAGCACATGGATGATGCTACTGCTATGCTATATAATACTGGGAATACAGGGATCAGCAACTATGCTGACAGCTCGGTCATGATACGTATGTCGTCCCGACATACACTACTATACTATAGGCTGAACAGGCAGGCGGATCTGGGCTGATTCTATACAATAACAAATTCATATATAACTTAGAACTAATGGATGGTACAACATGATTTTGACGTAATGGGTGTTAACGTAATCATTACAAACTATAAGAACAAATCATTCTGAGGAAGAATTATATACAAAGAAGTGTTTAACAAAAAGGCAGATTCGGTGCACTCAAATCTAGACTGTTAATTCTCAGAATACGGAGGGAACGTGAACACGAAAATTTCTGACAAACTGATCAGCTAATAATAAACACACAGTTGACAATTTCATTCATCTCGGACATCTAATTATACAGACTATGTACATTTAAACCCAATTCTGCGAGGGTTAGGTTTACATATGCAGAATGGTTATCATCTCTGGGAGGATCGAATTCCTCTGCAATGGCTAACACATGCCTTGACTGAGAGAGATCTGAAGGAATATCTACAAAAGATACTTGCGGGTTTCTCATTACTTGTCGGGTACGCAAGGAGTAACGACATTCAGGTTGAGTATCTGACTGAGTATCTGAGGTAGAGAGTACAGGATCAGGAGGATTGTCAGAATCTGTCACATTAGTCTGGGTAGCAATATCCTCAACATCGCATACTAATTTCATATGATCTAAATGCGATTCTTTGTATTTGCCAGTACTAATTTCTCTAACCTTATACTTATTTCCAGTGATATGTTCAACTACTCGATAAGGTCCGAACCTACTTTGATTTTAGATGGCTTTGCTCGAGTGTTTGCGACTCTTGTAAATTCTGCTGTTGATTTATGAAGTGTTTCACGGATTCTTCTAAAAACACTTTGAGCTAAGCTGGTACGAGTTGCTACGAAATCATCAGGGTTGTAATTAGGTTTCGGAGTAGAATATAACAACTCATAGGGTAAACGCTTGTCTACACCATACAATGCATAATGTGGAGTATCACCTATGGAAGCATTGTAAGCAGAATTCATGGCACACTGGACATCTGGTATAACTTCATCCCAAGTTTCACTATTGGGGTTGATAGTGGCTCTCAGAACATCAAGTACTTTCTTATTTGTTCTTTCGGCTAACCCATTGCTGGCAGGATGATGAGGAACAATGGTGGATTTAGAGATCTTGTATAAAGTACACAAATTTTCAAGAATCTCAATACAGAATTCACCTCCATTATCTGTTACTAAGGACTTTGGGGTGGTATACCTGCAGATAATGCGTTCTTTAAACGCTCTAGCTACTGTCTCTGCAGTCTTATCTGCAATAGGAACTAACTCACAATATCTGGTGAAATGGTCTACCATAACACACAGATGTTTGTTGCCTTGGAGGGAACATTTAAAATTAGTTAACAAATCAAGGGCAACTCTTTCCCACGGTTCGCTAGTGGTTGGGTACACTTGGATTGGGTTAGGACCATTGACATTTCCTTTATGCTGCATACAGACACTACATTTCTTAACATACTCGGAAATGTCAGTTGCCATACGTGGCCAAAAGTATTTCATTCTGGCTTGTTTCACAGAACGATCCATACCAGGGTGTGCAACACCTGGTGCATCATGAACTAGCTGTAGAGCTACGTTCACTAGTGACTGTGGAATTACTAACTGGTAAACTCTTCTGCTTGGAGTACCCAACTCGGCTGTTCGATACAGTAATTCCTGACTCATTACAAAGTCACTAATGGGTGCTGGTGGCTTTACAGTAAGAATGAGATCTTCCTGGAGAAGGAATCGAATCACACCAGACCACATGGGATCTATTCTTTGTGCAGTTTTGACATCCTCGACAGTAAATGGAGGATCTGCAGTAACTACACTAACGTGTCGCGATAAAGCATCTGCGACTACATTTGACTTGCCAGGTAAATGTTCAAAAGTGGGATTGAACTCTTGGATAGTCAAGGACCATCTGGCTAACCTTCCAGTAGGCTGTTTGTTCTGGAATAAAGGTATCAGTGGCGCATGATCTGTCAAGACATGAACAGGGTACTGGTAAATGATGTCTCGGAAGTGCTTTAAAGACCATACTATTGCTAAAGCTTCTTGCTCCGTTACTGTATAATTACGTTCAGCCTTCGTAAGGACTCGGCTAGCAAATGCAACTGCGTTGTACTTGCTATCAGTCTTCTGAGCTAGTACGGCACCTATGCCAATTGAACTAGCATCAGTTGTCAGATAGAAGGGCTTAGAAAAATCTGGGAATTTCAAAATGGGAGCAGATGTTAGCTTTTCTTTTAGAGTTTGGAATGCTGTTTCTTGACGGAAGGTCCAAACAAAAGGAGCATCTTTCTTAAGCAACTCAGTTAGAGGAGCAGCTATGGAAGAAAAATTAGCAATGAAAGATCTATAAAAACCTGCTAAGCCCACAAAGGATCTTACGGCATCAGCAGTTTTGGGAGTTGGAAAATTTAGTACTGCAGTTACTTTATTTTGGTCAGTCGTAACCCCTCTAGGAGTGACTACGTGACCAAGAAACTTAATTTCTGATCTGAAAAATTGGCATTTAGACAGTTTGATCTTTAAATTTGCTTCTTCAAGCTTTCCAAGTACTGTATCAAGTCTTTTCAGATGTGTGTCCACGTCTTCGGACATGACGATTACGTCGTCTAAGTACACCATAAGTGCTTTACCTATCAGACCTCTAAAGATATTGGTCATGAGTCTAGAGAACGTGATAGGAGACGATCGTAATCCAAACGCCATACGGAGGAAATGATAATGACCTGTGGGAGTGGAGAAAGCTGTTAACTCTTGGCTGTCCTCGTGAAGAGGGACTTGCCAAAACCCTTGTAACAAGTCCAGGGTCGAGAAGACTTTGTTATCTCCGATATTGCGTAAAAGGTCACCTAATACAGGAAGTGGGAAACGATCTGGAATGGTTTTCGCGTTTAACTTCCTAAAGTCAATCACCGGGCGCCAAGTGCCATCCTTCTTAGGCACTAGGATCAAGGGCGCATTCCAGGGTGAATTGCTATGTGCAATAACTCCATCATTGAGCATTTGATTGATCAGTTCCTGTGCGACAGCAACTTGTGAATGAGGCATTCTGTACGCAGGTATGTAAATAGGTCTAGTACCAGGTTCAAGTGGAATACGATGGGACAATAAGTTCGTTATACCCATCTTCTCACCTGGTAAGGCAATGGCTTTACGACGTTTGTTCAACAGAGTCAACAAACGCTTGACTTCGTCTGGGAAGTCAGTGGGAGCTAAGTCTTTCTCCTCAACTGGTGAAACAGATTGATCCGGAGAAGTGGATGAGGTCTCCCCGGTAGAAATAGCACCGACCCACTGGTCAGGTGACACGTCATCCTGTACTTGAACAGGGTAAGGATAGTGAACTAGGTCAACGAGGTTGGTATTTGCTCTGAGACGAACACTGTGACCCAAAGTGTTAGCAAGGAGTAAATGGATCTTACTGTCTCTTACAATATGTAAGGAAGGTTCAACAAATAAACCTTTGACCTTGCAGGAATCACTGTCAACTAGGACATTATCACCATCTGGAACATTAGGAACAACAACAGACACTCTAGTGAGAGCACTAGCCGCAACAGAGACGTCTTTCTGCAAACGGCATGTGACATCAACAAGAGATGGCATTACTAGTTCCAAGTAATCGTTTTCTGACAAGGCATCCCCTGTGGAGAAACTACTACTCGAACTAGCAGTCATTGCAGGGATAGGCTGTGCACTCAAGGCTGTCTGAGTGTCCTCGGACACTTGAGGCAACGGAACACTATCCTGCAAGTCTGAAGGTATAGGTGGGACACTGATGGGAGTGACAGAATTACCAGTGCCTGACCGCTTGGGTACGCTACTGGAGAATGCATTGGCTTGTAAGGACTTAATGCGTACATCATACTCTGCAGCAGTATGACAGATTTCTGATCCAAGCTGGTAACCCCAGAATGGAACGATTAAGTCATCTATTTGGGCATGCCATAGGTACGGGTCGAGCACAATGCGTAAGTCTCGCATGGAAGCAAATCCCAGAAGAAGGTCACCAGGGAAAGTAATCTGGTTGACAACAAGAAAAGCAGCAGTAAAGTCTCTGCCTTGGATAGTAAAGGTGAGTGAAGTCTGACCTCGGACTCGCAGAAGAGAACCAGCTACTCCCCTAAGGGAGGTTGCAGTAGTTGGCTCAACGAGGAGGATACGTCGTAACCGCTTCTCTTTAAACAAACTAGACCTAATGATATTAACTTGCGCACCAGAGTCCATGAACATATGAACGGGCGCATTATGGACAGAAACTTGTACTAATGGACCAATCGTTGCATTAGAAGTTATATGCAAACAGGAAGGTGAGTTGTCATCGGAGAAAGCATTTTCTACTTCATCCCCAAATTCCTCTACGTCAGAGACGTGTGAAGCCACATCACCAGCAGGATTGTCATTCTCGAGACTGCTTAAGGCTTCAAAGGAATTGTGAACGGGGATGGTGTACTCATTATCACTTACCGTCACCATTGGGCGGTTTGACTGGGGCGCTCTAATTCCCCCGAATTGGAAGAATGAGCCTGGTTCTGATTAGAATGTGAACCACGACGTCTGTTTCCTCTCCTGGCTCTGCGGTTGGAACGGCCATGGAAAGATCTAGAGTACCGCATATTGTAGAGCGCATTGCACTCAGATGTGTCATGTCCATGAATTCTATGATGAGTACAGTAGGGAAGATCTGACTGGTACTCATCATCAGTACGACGCTTCTTAGGGTGACTGTCATAATAATTACTAGCGATATGGCCACGGAAACCACAATTATAGCAAATTCTTTGACTGTGGTTACTGTACGTGCTATGGGTATTACGGGAATGATGGCTCTTAACACTTGCTTTGGATGATGAGCACGAGTGATTGCGGTTGGGAGGTTTGGTAGTAGCACAAACTAAAGGAGGTACGGGATTGGACAAGGTGTTTGGCGTAGACCTACGATAAGGGAAGGATCCCTCGGGACACAAATTTCGTACATGGATTAGAGCTTTAAGCGGTCCCATATTAGCATCTAGCGGACTTGAATTGTACACATACTTAGATGTCGGTGGCATTAGTTGTTTAATAACTCCAAATGCAGCTAATCTGGCAAACCCATCAAGGGCTGGTTTATCACTATCGTTAAGATATCTTGAATTTTGGCCTGCTTTAACAAATGAGGACATTAGGTTATTAAGACGGAGAGCAAACTCCTCTAATGACTCTTCTGGTCTCGGGGCTGTGCAAACTAATTCTTTGAGAACAACGAACGGATCGGTTTCTCGCACTGGTTCAAGATAATTGCGAATTAACTGTTCATAATCTTGCCACCTGGTTAGATCTTGGAAGTCCTTCATACGAATTAATTTTAATACATTTGAGGCAGCTGAAGAACGGGCTAGACTCTCCTTTCCGATACTTATTAAAAGACTCTCAGATGGGGGACCATCAACTGAAGCGTCAGCTCTGGCTCTAACTGCAGTAAACCAACCTTCAAGGTTGTCTGGGTCACCATTGAATAATGGCATAGCATCATACGGATCACGAGTGAAGTTACGCAGGCCAGAAGTCTGAGTATGTCTATCGTTTGATACGGAGTTACTCGAATTTTGGGCTGACACATTAATGGTTGTACTAGCAGCATGTGCTGAGGCATCGCTAGAGAAAACTTGAGACATGTTTGCAAAATGTAAAACAAGAATTTAGAGAACAAAAGAAAATGATAACTGAGGAACACACAACACAGTGAACTTAAATGGAAGAAAATGCTTAACTATTCTGCATAAGTAATTAAAAATTGACAAGTTACACAGTAAGCAAAGGACTCACACAAGAAGAATATGCAATTTAACAAACACTGAAAATCAAGAGAACTTTTACTTTGCTCAAATCTAATATGCTCAACTTTTACTTTAAATTGAATAAATGGCACAGTGAGTTGTCTTTACTTTCAATGCAACAAGGAAATACACAATAAAATGATAAAATGGACTCAATAAACTTGTGCAAAAATTAAAACAAACACACAATTCACTGAAATTAAAAAAAAATAAAATGACACAGACAGAGTAAAATACTATGCACAGAACAGAGCATAAGAAACTGCACTGTAATAAACTGTAGCAATATATCAAATAATTGCTAATCAAAAAAGTATTGCACAACACTGCATAAAATTTTCTGCAAGAAAAACTTTAATAGCAACACAATATTTGCACAAGAATTATTGCAAAATGAGTCTATGTGCAATAATAAAAATTATAACACACAAGAAAAGAAATATATCAAGGAATGAACACTTTAACTCTTAACTGCACTTAAACAACACTTAACAAGCAAAAGAACAACTTACTTTAAAAGGAGAACTTAAAAATTGCACTTAAGAGTGAATTTGTTCAATAAAACATGAAAAATAATAGGTGCAAAAAATACATAAAACAGAGGGTTGAACACTTACAGTTATGCAGAACACAACACATCAATATAAACACAGTACTAGAATTTTCTTGCAATGAAACTTGATGTGTGAAAAAATTTTGTAAAAGTGATTTCTTGCTGGGACTTTAATAATGGCACTATTGTCTGTGGAAATAAGACAAATTAAACACTGGCTGAATAAAAGAATATGAACACAAGAATGTTCAACACACAGGGAACAAAACAAAAATACACAAATGCTAGGAAGAAAAAAAAAATTAACAGACAACACTGAGTTGTGATGCAGAATATGAGGTGAAAAATTACTGAATTAATTCACTGGAATTCTGAAGTTTAAACACAAGTTCTATATTGCTCATATGTTGCACACACAACAAAGGAAAAACACTCAGTACTTACTTCAAGTGTATAAAAAGATACACAACACAACAGATATAAAATGATGCACAAAAATTAACACTGAATTAAGGAGATTAAAAGAAATTAATGCAATCAGTACATGATAAACACTGAGTCTGATCAAGAGTCACTGAATGTCACTAAGAGAAAAATTCACTGGGAACACAAAAGAAATGTCTCAACACTCGCAAATGTCTCAAAAAAAAAATATTATCGCTGTAACACTTGAAGAATGAGATTGATGGATTGTTTATATCGTCTTGCTGCTGTCCTCTGCACAGATGATCGTAGAATTGCGCTTAAATCGGCGATAGACAACACACAGGAGGCTTTTAAAGATGGCGTGACACACTCTAGCTCTTGACCCCCTATGTGGTCCTTAAAATATAGTGCTACAACCCTTAGCAGTGCACCAAAACACTGATGAGGTAGGTGAGTTGTAATGGCCGACTGTAGTTGGGTTTGTGGGTTAATGGCTGAGCGAGGCATCTGAGACCGGCAATGGTGCGACACACGTGATCGTGGTTGGCTGGGCTTATGGGTTGAACGTCGTAAGCCTCACTGAGAACACCCACACTGCCGCGAAGATAATTCTAAGCCGGCTGGCTTAAAATAAACCCACGAAATACTACAACACCACAAGGATGACAAGGAGCACTCAGAATGCTTGGAGCTTGAATCACAAACGATGAAGACTACTCACGTGGCTTGCTTGAGTACTGGGGTAAGACACCTGGGTTAGTAGCTAGCTGGCTTATCTTAACCCTTCACACAGAATAGCTTGATAACTTCACACGATGAGCACAGCAGGGGTGGAAGCTGGCTTGGCAGGCAAAATAATTGGCTAGGCTGGACTGGACTCGGTTGTTATGACTCCCCCACCACAGACTGGAAACTGGCTTATTTTGCAAACTCGGGTCAACCCCTCGTGAGTGATGCAAAAAAAGCAGGAAACACTAATACAAAGAGACTGACCAGTGAATAATGTAGAAGCTGGTAGAGTAGCTGGCTTGAGGTAGCTGGATGGGGTGAACCTCGGTAGGCCTACTGGTGACACGAAATGGCCGTCTTGCTGGTCGACAATTTTATCTCCAGAAATCGCTGTAATCGTCAGAATTACAGGCCCTCCGCTGCCACCATTTATCGTAAGGGTTCTTAATTGGAGATATCGCAGGTTGAAAGTAGACACACTTGTAGGATAGTAGCTATATTGTCAGACTGAGATGAGGAGCCCAGTGCCTTGCCTGCCTACGCCTGGATGGTCTGCCGCCGAGTGAGGCCGGGACAGAGGGATGAGCTTCCTCGTGTGCATCCCGTGACGTCACACAAAGCCACAGGCCTACGAGGGGTCTCGTGTCTAAAGCACATGGATGATGCTACTGCTATGCTATATAATACTGGGAATACAGGGATCAGCAACTATGCTGACATCTCCATGTACACTAAATTCTGCCCATCACCTAGGAATATGGCTTTGCTGAATATCTATATTGAGTCTAGTTAGCTTTCCCTTGAATCTTTATTATGAGGAGCTAGGTCTATGCCACGTGTTTTGGGTTCTGCATACACCTGACAACTCAATTTATGCGACTGTCTTTACAGAGGAAAGAGGCAGGGAGGGAACTCTTTGCACGTCGTGTGTCGCTTGGTGTTGGATTGAGGTCTGCTATCTTTGATTGTGGCCTCAACGTGTCTGCGCTGAGAGAGGTTGGCATCTCTCCCTGCCCTCCTTGGACAGTGACTGAGGTAAATCGTTGTAGGTCATCAACAGCCAAACCCTGGTGATGACCTTGGCTGATTTTGTGGAGCATGAGCTTGTTCATGCTTCAAGGACTCAGATCATAACTGACAGGTCAAGGAGCGAGAGGTGGTGCTGGCTTTGCGGTGATCGCCAATGAGTACTCACATTGTACACAGATTCCAAATGAGTCCTCTGTGTTCACTGTGGAGCTCGTCGTTGAGACCCAACTGTCTGGTCAGATTCCCGATTTGTTCTATTTATACCTAGCCGAGTGTTCTTCTATCCACCCTGTGGTCCAAAAGACCTAGAGGTAGTCAGACTGTCTGTTCTTGTGGTACAGGGAGGTTGAGTTCTGTTGGTGCTTGGGACATGATGGTGTCTCGAGAAATGAATGGGCAAATGCCGAGGTGACTGCAGCTATTTTGAGTTTAATCTATAGCAGACTTCTGCCTCATAGCGACTTTATGCTACATACACAGATATGTCCTTGGGAAACGGCGGGCCCGGTGGGCCCGCAAGCTATACAGGATTTTGCAAATGTGGGTCCATCTCCTGCAACGGGAATCTTCATTTGGAGGCATCTCTGTCATCTGAGGATTGGACACAAACATCTCACCCACAGCCACCAATCTGCAAGTTTTCCTGTCCCCTTATGTGTATCCTGCAGCATGCAGCTGACTGTGGAACACATTTCAATAATCTGTTCACGACCTTTACACTTTAATGGTGATTTTAATGATTACTGGGATGCCTCTAGTGATCTCTAATTAGGGTATTATGACATTAATCATTTATTTTTATTTTTAACTGATGCTGGATATTTTCAGTATGCGAGTGTGCGTGTTTACCTTTGATAGGTTTCGAGGGTTTTCCCTACTCAAACAGACAGGCCATGGGCCAGGCTTTTCTAGTGCTTGCCTGGTCAAGCAGGCTGTTGCTATTGGCAGCTTGCTAGACCACATATTCATCACAGCCTGCCTGGCAGAAGCATTTGTCCAGTTTCCTCTTGAAGACTTATACAATTGTTCCAGCAGTTTTTATGATATCTTCCGCTGTGAGGCTAAATAGTCTAGGCCCTCGAATGCTGATACAATGTTTTCTTATTGTACTCATGCTGCCCAGCTTTCAGTGGGTTTATTTTACACTTTCTCCCATACCAGGAAAGTTGTTATGGTAGTTTATAAATTTGGGGTTAAAACCTTCAAGTATCTTCCACATATATATTATCATGTATTTCTTTCTTTCGCTCCAGTAAGTGCATATTAAGGACTCTGGGTCATTGCCAGTAATGTGGGTCGTAAATGATTACCATATCTGATCAAACTCTGTCATCTCTCCTGTCTTGAACGGAGATGTCAACACTAAATAATAATAATAATAATAATAATAATAATAATAATAATAATAATAATAATAATAATAATAATAATAATAGGATTGCTGGTTTCTTTTTCTGTCTCATAAACACGCTAAGATAACAGGGATATCTTGCTACTCCTACTTACACTTTGGTCACACTTCACAGACACGCACATGCATATATATATATACATACATCTAGCTTTTTCTCCTTTTTCTAAATAGCTCTTGTTCTTTTTTATTTCTTCTATTGTCCATGGGGAAGTGGAAAAGAATCTTTCCTCCGTAAGCCATGCGTGTCGTATGAGGCGACTAAAATGCCGGGAGCAATGGGCTAGTAACCCCTTCTCCTGTATACAATTACTAAAAAAGAGAAGAAGAAAAACTTTATAAAACTGGGTTGCTTAAATGTGCGTGGATGTAGTGCGGATGACAAGAAACAGATGATTGCTGATGTTATGAATGAAAAGAAGTTGGATGTCCTGGCCCTAAGCGAAACAAAGCTGAAGGGGGTAGGAGAGTTTCAGTGGGGGGAAATAAATGGGATTAAATCTGGAGTATCTGAGAGAGTTAGAGCAAAGGAAGGGGTAGCAGTAATGTTAAATGATCAGTTATGGAAGGAGAAAAGAGAATATGAATGTGTAAATTCAAGAATTATGTGGATTAAAGTAAAGGTTGGATGCGAGAAGTGGGTCATAATAAGCGTGTATGCACCTGGAGAAGAGAGGAATGCAGAGGAGAGAGAGAGATTTTGGGAGATGTTAAGTGAATGTATAGGAGCCTTTGAACCAAGTGAGAGAGTAATTGTGGTAGGGGACTTGAATGCTAAAGTAGGAGAAACTTTTAGAGAGGGTGTGGTAGGTAAGTTTGGGGTGCCAGGTGTAAATGATAATGGGAGCCCTTTGATTGAACTTTGTATAGAAAGGGGTTTAGTTATAGGTAATACATATTTTAAGAAAAAGAGGATAAATAAGTATACACGATATGATGTAGGGCGAAATGACAGTAGTTTGTTGGATTATGTATTGGTAGATAAAAGACTGTTGAGTAGACTTCAGGATGTACATGTTTATAGAGGGGCCACAGATATATCAGATCACTTTCTAGTTGTAGCTACACTGAGAGTAAAAGGTAGATGGGATACAAGGAGAATAGAAGCATCAGGGAAGAGAGAGGTGAAGGTTTATAAACTAAAAGAGGAGGCAGTTAGGGTAAGATATAAACAGCTATTGGAGGATAGATGGGCTAATGAGAGCATAGGCAATGGGGTCGAAGAGGTATGGGGTAGGTTTAAAAATGTAGTGTTAGAGTGTTCAGCAGAAGTTTGTGGTTACAGGAAAGTGGGTGCAGGAGGGAAGAGGAGCGATTGGTGGAATGATGATGTAAAGAGAGTAGTAAGGGAGAAAAAGTTAGCATATGAGAAGTTTTTACAAAGTAGAAGTGATGCAAGGAGGGAAGAGTATATGGAGAAAAAGAGAGAAGTTAAGAAAGTGGTGAAGCAATGTAAAAAGAGAGCAAATGAGAGAGTGGGTGAGATGTTATCAACAAATTTTGTTGAAAATAAGAAAAAGTTTTGGAGTGAGATTAACAAGTTAAGAAAGCCTAGAGAACAAATGGATTTGTCAGTTAAAAATAGGAGAGGAGAGTTATTAAATGGAGAGTTAGAGGTATTGGGAAGATGGAAGGAATATTTTGAGGAATTGTTAAATGTTGATGAAGATAGGGAAGCTGTGATTTCGTGTATAGGACAAGGAGGAATAACATCTTGTAGGAGTGAGGAAGAGCCAGTTGTGAGTGTGGGGGAAGTTCGTGAGGCAGTAGGTAAAATGAAAGGGGGTAAGGCAGCCGGGATTGATGGGATAAAGATAGAAATGTTAAAAGCAGGTGGGGATATAGTTTTGGAGTGGTTGGTGCAATTATTTAATAAATGTATGGAAGAGGGTAAGGTACCTAGGGATTGGCAGAGAGCATGCATAGTTCCTTTGTATAAAGGCAAAGGGGATAAAAGAGAGTGCAAAAATTATAGGGGGATAAGTCTGTTGAGTGTACCTGGTAAAGTGTATGGTAGAGTTATAATTGAAAGAATTAAGAGTAAGACGGAGAATAGGATAGCAGATGAACAAGGAGGCTTTAGGAAAGGTAGGGGGTGTGTGGACCAGGTGTTTACAGTGAAACATATAAGTGAACAGTATTTAGATAAGGCTAAAGAGGTCTTTGTGGCATTTATGGATTTGGAAAAGGCGTATGACAGGGTGGATAGGGGGGCAATGTGGCAGATGTTGCAAGTGTATGGTGTAGGAGGTAGGTTACTGAAAGCAGTGAAGAGTTTTTACGAGGATAGTGAGGCTCAAGTTAGAGTATGTAGGAAAGAGGGAAATTTTTTCCCAGTAAAAGTAGGCCTTAGACAAGGATGTGTGATGTCACCGTGGTTGTTTAATATATTTACAGATGGGGTTGTAAGAGAAGTAAATGCGAGGGTCTTGGCAAGAGGCGTGGAGTTAAAAGATAAAGAATCACACACAAAGTGGGAGTTGTCACAGCTGCTCTTTGCTGATGACACTGTGCTCTTGGGAGATTCTGAAGAGAAGTTGCAGAGATTGGTGGATGAATTTGGTAGGGTGTGCAAAAGAAGAAAATTAAAGGTGAATACAGGAAAGAGTAAGGTTATGAGGATAACAAAAAGATTAGGTGATGAAAGATTGAATATCAGATTGGAGGGAGAGAGTATGGAGGAGGTGAACGTATTCAGATATTTGGGAGTGGACGTGTCAGCGGATGGGTCTATGAAAGATGAGGTGAATCATAGAATTGATGAGGGAAAAAGAGTGAGTGGTGCACTTAGGAGTCTGTGGAGACAAAGAACTTTGTCCTTGGAGGCAAAGAGGGGAATGTATGAGAGTATAGTTTTACCAACGCTCTTATATGGGTGTGAAGCGTGGGTGATGAATGTTGCAGCGAGGAGAAGGCTGGAGGCAGTGGAGATGTCATGTCTGAGGGCAATGTGTGGTGTGAATATAATGCAGAGAATTCGTAGTTTGGAAGTTAGGAGGAGGTGCGGGATTACCAAAACTGTTGTCCAGAGGGCTGAGGAAGGGTTGTTGAGGTGGTTCGGACATGTAGAGAGAATGGAGCGAAACAGAATGACTTCAAGAGTGTATCAGTCTGTAGTGGAAGGAAGGCGGGGTAGGGGTCGGCCTAGGAAGGGTTGGAGGGAGGGGGTAAAGGAGGTTTTGTGTGCGAGGGGCTTGGACTTCCAGCAGGCATGCGTGAGCGTGTTTGATAGGAGTGAATGGAGACAAATGGTTTTTAATACTTGACGTGCTGTTGGAGTGTGAGCAAAGTAACATTTATGAAGGGATTCAGGGAAACCGGCAGGCCGGACTTGAGTCCTGGAGATGGGAAGTACAGTGCCTGCACTCTGAAGGAGGGGTGTTAATGTTGCAGTTTAAAAACTGTAGTGTAAAGCACCCTTCTGGCAAGACAGTGATGGAGTGAATGATGGTGAAAGTTTTTCTTTTTCGGGCCACCCTGCCTTGGTGGGAATCGGCCGGTGTGATAATAAAAAATAAAAAAATAATAATAATAATAATTTTATTTACTACAAGTACATGTACAAGGTATACAGTCCTAGCTGACATCAATGACATACTACTGTACAGAAAGCCGCTTGTTATGCAGAGCATTTCGGGCAAATTAGGTCAGTTTTTTCCAAGGATGCGACCCACACCAGTCGACTAAGTCCCAGGTACCCATTTTACTGATGGGTGAACATAGACAATGTTTGGGACTCGAACCCAGACACTCGCCGTGTGAAGCGAGAGCTTTAGCTACCAGGCCACGGAACTCTAAGTGAGACTTCACAAGAAATCTGAATAGTGTCATTATTGACACTATTTCCCCTTGTTTTAAAAGTTCTCATTATGCTATTGAATTCTTTAAACGATAAATCAACCAGCAGACTTGATTAAACATGGATTCTTCACACGTTTCTTTCGTTCTGTTTGGTGATCCTCTTGCGTTTTACATTCAGTGTTTCTTTCGAGTTTTTTAATCTTGCCACATCTAAGCAGGTGGAACATGTCACTACTGGAACAATGTTAGTCTCTACTGTCCATTGGGAAAGTTTACTTATATCCTGTTGCAATTTTTTCATGTTTTATACCGAGGTAATTGTCATGCTTATTTTGGCATCATCAGCAAATGATATGAAGTTGTGACTAGTATTTTTATCGATGTCCCTTATAGGATAAGAAACAGTAAGAGTGCCAGTACCAAGACATGGGGTACTGAGCTCTTTATTTTGCTAGTGCTAGATTCCGCTTTGTTTACTACTACTATTTTTTGTGTTTTGTTTGTCAGAAAGTTGAATATCCATGTGCCTACTTTCCGCATTCATTTTGTGAACAATAATTTCAAGATCAAATCTGTCAAATGACATCGCAAAAACCTGTCGACCACATATGCGTTTTGGTTTTCTTCCAATGCCTCCATAATTTTGTCATAATGGTTTAATAGTTGCAACACGCATGATCTTCACGTTCTAAATCCATGCTAGTTCGTGTTATGAAAGATATGTTTTTCATAAAGTTAATAACTATGACTGTACTTTTTTTAAGACCTCTAGCGAGTGCAAGTGCTACTGCATTTTGCACATCTTTATATATAAGAAACTCCACAAATTTGGTCAAGCTACTACATGAGCGGGCATGTTTTCTTTATCGAATTCCACGGGATTAGTGATTATGTTAGTTGTATGATCTGTAAGGCATACATAGGCAATGAAAAAATCTACTCTCTAAACCCCGCTTTCGTATCGTGGATTAGTAAACATTGATTCACAAAGGTCTTTTAAAATTTCGCTCATTTCTTTGTCACTGTCACTGTATAAACCTCCTGTGATTAACTGTCCAACTAAAGAGGTGGCTTTTGTTTACATGTAGAAATATTTGGGGTTTCTTGCAATATCCTTTTTGGCTTTTTTTCTGTATTGTTCCTTGACTTGGGTACGAATGCTTAAGTTCCTGTTCTATCTTGGTAATCTCTCAGAGATTATCTTTCCTTCTTTGTGCCTTTTTTTCAGCAATACGGTAACCCTTTTCTTACTTCTGTATATAGTTCTATGCTCGCTTTCTATATTTATCTTCTTTTAGGGTTTCCTTAGTGGTACATATTATACTGGAAAACGTATTTCTGATAGCTCTCTTATTACTGAAGTTGAATTCAATGAGCAAGTGTCTCGTTTACTATTTCTGGAGCTTTCTCACCCTGAATTTATGTGTGTTTTTGTTTCTATGAGGTTGTGATCAGAATACATTATATTTGGAATTATTATGCTCTGATTAGTTCCTTGTTCGTGGAGATCAAATCTAGCATACTGTTATTTGTTGTGGGTTCTGTTATGTTGTTTCAAAGCAAAGTTTTCACAAAGTCCCATTTAGGTATGTACTTGTTAAATTAGTGAGCTTCTAGGCACTTTCAAGAACAAAACTGTGATTTACCATGTTCCACTTCATATTTACGTTGTTGAAATGTCCGAAGAGGATAATATTTAGTTACGAAATTTTAAGATTTTTTGTTAAGATAGCTATATATTTTCTTATCTATTCCGCTAGTTCTTCAGCCTATGCCGACGGTGGTGTATATATAAGGATTATTACTAAGGTTCTTGCTTTTCCACTTGAGTACCTAGAACCTCCACTGCATCACATAATGAATTCATTATTTCTTTGCAGGAAAATGTGTCTTTCATATAGACTACTTCTCCCTGTTACCTATTTACTCTGTCACATCTATGTATATTATACTAATAATTTTCCTTGTATTTCGCCGTCCAAAACATCCCTTGTGGGCGTCTGTAAATGTTCCCGACACAGCATTTTCTTCCGAATGAAGCCTACTAATATAATATAATTTGCTTCCGTATGAAGCCTACTAATATAATATAATTTGCTTCCATATGAAGCCTACTAATATAATATAATTTGCTTCCGTATGAAGCCTACTAATATAATATAATTTGCTTCCGTATAAAGCCTACTAATATAATATGATTTTCTTCCTTATGAAGCCTACTAATAAAATATAATTTGCTTCCGTATGAAGCCTACTAATATAATATAATTTTCTTCCGTATGAAGCCTACTAATATAATATAATTTGCTTCCATATGAAGCCTACTAATATAATATAATTTGCTTCCGTATGAAGCCTACTAATATAATATAATTTGCTTCCGTATGAAGCCTACTAATATAATATAATTTTCTTCCGTATGAAGCCTACTAATATAATATAATTTTCTTCCTTATGAAGCCTACTAATAAAATATAATTTGCTTCCGTATGAAGCCTACTAATATAATATAATTTGCTTCCGTATGAAAACTACTAATATAATATAATTTTCTTCCTTATGAAACCTACTAATATAATATAATTTTCTTCCGTATGAAACCTACTAATATAATATAATTTTCTTCCGTATGAAGCCTACTAGTATAATTTCTATAACCTCCTCATTTTTATGTTTTCAAAACTAGGATATATACCAAAAAGAAAAGGATAGAAGCATTTGTGTTGTTTGTGTTACATTCCGGCTCATAGTTGTTATCTTTTTGTTTCTAATTTTTTATTTTGATGGTTTCTGTGTGTTATAATTATTTGTGTTTCTTTAACAAGAGCGCTGAATAATCTCGCCAGACAAATCAATCTTCAAGTTTCCAGTCTACCTGCCTACTCTTCCTGCCCATGATACATCACTCTTGCCCGTGGCCTTTCCCATTACTTTCTCTATATCTTTTTTTCTGCCCATACCTTTACCTTATACCTTTGAAGAGTTTCTCTACTCTCTGAGCCCGGCCATGGGCCAGGCTTGTCTTATGCTTGACTGGTCAACGAGGCTGTTGCTGCTGGAGGCCCGCTGCCCCACATATTCATCACAGCCTGGTTGATCTAGCACCTGGTGAAAATACTTGTCCAGTTTCCTATTGAAGGCTTCTACACTTGTTCCAGCCGTGTTTCTGATATCTTATGGTAAGTAAGATGTTGAATAGTCTCGGACCCCGGATGTTGATACAGTGTTCCCTTATTGTCCTCACCGCACCCCTGCTCTTCACTGGGTTTATTTTACACTTCCTCCCATATTTTTCTCTCCAGTATGTTGTTATGGCAGTGTGCAGATTTGGGACCAGGTCCTCGAGTACTTTCCAGGAATATATTATCGTGTGTCTCTCCTCCGCTCCACTGAGTACGTGTTTAAGACTTGAAG